>NW_024813322.1:0-1301 GCF_019175285.1 Sceloporus undulatus
GGAGGAGGGCTCTTTCTCTTCCAGGCCAGGCCTCTCTCCCCCTCAAGGTGGTGGTTGGAGGAGAGCTCTTTTTCTTCAGGCCTGGCCTCTCTCCCCCTCAAGGTGGTGGTTGGAGGAGTCATTCCTAATATTCCATTCTCAAGAGGTTGAGATGCCTCTTCCGAGGTTTCATTACTGGCCAAAGAAGCTTTAAGTGAATAGATATTGTGACCCCCATCCCTGAAATGTGGGTCCTCCAGATGGTAAATCGGGTCCTTAGGGAGACGAAGGAGGGTTCCCAAACCTTT
Source organism: Sceloporus undulatus (assembly GCF_019175285.1). Lineage (NCBI taxonomy): Eukaryota > Metazoa > Chordata > Lepidosauria > Squamata > Phrynosomatidae > Sceloporus > Sceloporus undulatus. The sequence goes on from NW_024813322.1 coordinate 288, forward strand.
CCCAAGCGTGTGTGCTTTAGGTTTTATAGTTATTGTTGTATGCCTTCAAGTTGTTTCTTACTTATGGCAACCCTAAGGCGAGCCTATCCTGGGGTTTTCTGGACAACATTGGTTCCCAGGAGGTTTTGCCCTTGCCTTCCCCTGAAGCTGAGAAAGTGTGACTTACCCAAGGGCAACCAGTGCGGTTCCACGGCTGAGCGGGAAATCGAACCCTGGCCACCAAAGTTGTAGTCCAACACTCAAGCCACTACGCCAGGGAATGCAGTGAGCCCTCCATAGACATGGAGTTTTTAATGCACGGATTCACGCATCCACAGCTTGAAATACTGTATGTTACATATACATATATTATATATATACACACACACACACACTTACTTTTTTTACCTTACATATATATTACATATAATTATATTATAATATACATATTTACCTTTACCTTACATATATATTACATGTAGCCTTTTGGCTGAAGAGCGGGGTATAAATACTATAAATAAATATACTTATACATATACATATACATATACTGTATACACAGATAAACATATTTACCTTTTTTACCTTACATATATATAACATATAATTATATTATAATATACATATTTACCTTTACCTAACATATGTTCCATATACTTATATTACACACACACACACACACACACACACACACAGACAGACAGACAGATAGATAGATAGAGAGTTCCTGCATGGCAGAGGGTTGGACTGGAGTAGTGGAGTCTCCTTCCTTGGAGGTCTTTAAACAGAGGCTGGATGGCCATCTGTCAATGGGTATGCTTTGATGGAAAGTTCCTGCATGGCCAAATGGGGTTGGACTGGATGGCCCTTTTTTGGGGTCTCTTCCAACTCTACCATTCTATGATTCAATGAAACCATTTTAAAAAATATAGAATCATAGAGTCATAGAATATTAGAATTGGAAGAGACCGCAAGGGCCATCCAGTCCAACCCCCTTCTGCCATGCAGGAACTCTCAATCAAAGCATAACTGACA
>NW_024813322.1:1326-2500 GCF_019175285.1 Sceloporus undulatus
CTGACAAATGATGATATACAGCAAACCTTTGATATGGAATTTCATAAGGGATCCATCTTACGCATGCCTTATATTGACAGCGCAACTTGCCGCAAACACCAGATTTTGGTATCGCACTGGGGGGGGGGGTTGCCTGGGACCCAAACCCCAGTGTGATCACCAAGTACCCGCTATCACTATAACAACAAAAACCATTCCAGTGGATAATCATGGGAACTTTGACCATCCACAGCTTTTAGTAATCCATGGCAGGATTGCCTGGGATGAAACCCACACCAGAACCCAAGGCTCCACCTGTAAACAACACCCACCACCACCACCACCTCCAATATAATTGGATCTTGAGCATCCACAGATTTTTTGAGTATCCATTTGGGTCCGTAGAAATCAAACTCTTCCGGTGGCAACGAAGGGCTTAATAATTATATAATCATAAATAATAATAATAATAAATAATGGGATTAAACCAATACATGTACGCTAATGGGACTTGAGACACCCAAAAGATGTTGGTCATCCATGGAAGGTTCCTGCGAACTCAGATACCACGGGCCTCCACTGCGTAACCGAGGAAGGAAAGCAGACAGGCCAAAAAGTAAGGATGGTAATCTAAAGTAGGCCAGACAACCTGGATTAAAGGAAGGGAAAAGAGAATTATATCATGGAGGACAGAGATGACGTGAAAGGGAGGAATCCGCAGACAGTGCATGCTTTTGGCTTATTTGCCTTCCCTTTTGCAAACAGTTTTGCAAACAGTGGCTGGATCACACACACACACACACACAAACAGCAAACCTTGATATGGAATTTCATAAGGGATGCCATCTTACCATGCCTTATATTGAATGGCACTTGCGCAACCACAGATTTTGGTAGCCATGGGGGGGGGGGGGTTGCCTGGGACCAAACCCCAGTGGATACCAAGGACCCACTATAACAACAACAACATCCCATTGGATATCATGGGGACTTGACCATCCACAGCTTTTAGTATCCATGGAGGATCCTGGGATGAAACCACAGCAGAACCCAAGGGCCCACTGTAACAACCACCACCACCACCACCACCTCCATATAATGGAGCTTGAGCATCCACAGATTTTGGTATCCATTTGGGGTCGTAGAATCAAACTCTGGTGGAAACGAAGGGCTAATAATAATAATAATAATAATA
>NW_024813323.1:0-2500 GCF_019175285.1 Sceloporus undulatus
TAGGCCAGTAGTTATTATAAGCCAGGGGGTCTAGAGAGGGTTTTTTTAGCAGGAGTTTAACCACTGCTAGTTTTAATTTAGATGGAAATTGTCCCTCTCTTAAAGATCTATTGATTATGCGGTGCAGCATAATTAGCACCGCATCCCCCCCTGGGCCTCCAGCCATGAGGGACAGGGATCAAGAGAGCATGTCGTCTTCCTAACACTTTGAAGGATCTTGTCCACTAACAAACTAACAAACTCAAAGTGATCCAGTATAACAGGGGCCACGGAAGCTCTGGACACCTCTCTAATAGATTCTGAAGAAATACTGGCGTCAAGATCAGCTCTTATCTGAGAGATTTTGTCCGCAAAGAAGTTATTAAATTTGTCACAGCAGGCTTTAGATGGTTCTAAAATAGGGTTCAGGGAGAGGGGCTGTTGTGTCAGCTCCCTCACTACCCTGAACAGCTCTGCTGGACTCGACTCCGCGGACGCAGTATGTGCAGCATAGAACGAATTCTTTGCTGCACTTATTGCCACTCCGTAGGCCTTCAAAAGAGAGTCTAGGAGTGCCTTGTCGGCTAAGTGCTGGTGTCCGCTTCCTTTCCCTGATACAACTTGAAGGCACACAACAAGGCCTGAAAAGGACCCTTACAATGCCAAATAGCCCAAAGGCGGTCATCATGCTGGTCCTTTCTTGGTGGATGAGAAGCAACAGGGTTTCCAGAAAGCAGGACTTGAACCATAGTGAAAAGGAGCATCTGAGAGTTGAAGTCCAAAACAAATAGAGGCCCAAGGTTGGGAATCACTAGCCTAATCCATCCTGGCATCTACCTTCAATAAATTAAGAAATAGGTTGGAGGAATGGGGAGGCTCCTGGAGTCAGGGGATTGTAGCACCTTTGAAACTAACTGAGTGAAAGAAGTTGTAGCATAAGGTTTTATGGATTTGGTCTACTTCCTTAGATGCATCTGAGGATAACTGTGGAAACAGTTATTACCCTAATTGCTGAGGTCCGGAAAGGACACCCACAAATTACTATGTTTCTGGGGAATTTTGGTACTTAGCTCAAATAGCTGTAGTTTAGCTGGGGCCCATCAGCCCAACTATACCAAGTGGGAATCACACAGAACATCAGAAGCAGGTTTCCAAATGAGATTTGTAGTTTATTAAGGGGGTAAAACAACACACATACGCACACAATGATCCATGCACACATACAAGAGCTAATGAAACCATGCCCTATGAGGAATGCCTTAGGGAGCTGGGTATGTTTAGCCTGGAGCCTTCCATTAGAAAAATGAATGGTGTGTGCTGCTGCGCCGCCGCACTCAAGCCCCATTATAATGGTGGCACTTAGTCTGGACCCCCCCCCCCTTACTAAAATCCTAGCTACGTCCCTGAGCCCTGTTTAAATATTTGAAAGGATGTCACGTTGAGGAGGGAGCAAGCTTATTTTCTGCTGCTCCAGAGAACAGAACCCAGAACAATGGATGCAAGCTCCAGGAAAAGAGATTCCACCTCAGCATTGGGAGGAATTTCCTGACAGTAAGGGCTGTTTGACAGTGGAACAAACTCCCTCGGAGTGTAGTGGAGTCTCCCTTCTTGGAGGTCTTCAAACGGAGGCTGGATGGCCATCTATTGGTGTTCCTGCCGGTATGGCTGCCCTGGCCCCAAACCTCCCCAGAAAGGGGCGGGTGCAGGCTGCCCCAAGAGGACAGTCTGTACCACGCCTATATAACCCAAATTATGTCTTGGGGACAGAAACCAAAGCTTGAAAGGATTAAAAAGCTTTAGAATGTTTCCCAAGCGGGAAAAGAATGGTCCAAAACCGGATTGAAGGCAATGAATGAAAGGTGCAAACAGACAAAAGGAATTTGCTCACTGGTTCTCAAGTCCTTTGTCAGACTATGTGCTTCTAGTCCCATTACTTGGCCATAATCCCTTCACCCTCCCCAAGTATCAGCAGATAATGCTAGTAATTCCACTGATTTCATCAAGGTGGGCTCCCTCCAACTTCTCCTTTACTAGCTCCTACATTCAGGAATCCAAACCTGCCATGGTCACCCACTCCAACTTTATTAATTTAATATCAAATAGACAGGGGTGAATGGAGGGTCCTAAATCTTGGAGTAACACAGTTATGAAACTATGTTACAACTTCTTTTGACACACTTAGGCCCTCTACACCAGGGGTAGGCAACCTTTTTGAGCCGGGGGCCGGGTTGCTGTCCCTCAGGCGACTGGGGGGCCAAAGCCAGGGGTGGAGCTTCCACCCTCCGGGGGCGGGGCCATGTGCCAGGGGTGGAGCTTCCACCCTCCAGGGGCAGGGCCACGTGTCAGGGGCAGAGCTTCCACCAGAGGTGGGGCCGCATGCCGGGGGCGGAGCTTCCACCCTCCGGAGGCCAGGCCTCCTCATCTTTGCCGGCCCCTGACGGGGCCCCAGGCACTGTCAGAGGCCAGCAAAAAAGCCGGTGGGGGCTGCCAGCGCTGGAGGCCTCCCCCTCTTTGCCAGCCC
>NW_024813324.1:0-2500 GCF_019175285.1 Sceloporus undulatus
TTATTATTATTATTATTATTATTATTATTATTATTATTATTATTATTATTTATTATTATTATTATGGCCTTGCCCAAGGTCACCCAGAGGCTGAGTGAGAATCGAACCCCGGTCTCCAGAGTTGGTCTCTCTGTGTCGCTCTGAGTTAAAGATGAAGGCAACTGCCCATATTTTGCTTTGGGTTTTCTGGAAAACTCAGAGTAAAAAGTAAGTCAAAGGATGGAAACCTCGAATGAAGTCCAGGGATTGTGTGGACGGCACCCAGCCAGACCAAGGCAAATTAGAGGCATGCAGGAAAATGTGGGAGAGCCAGCATGGTATGGTAGTTTAAGCATTGAACTATGACCCTGCGGACCAGGGTTCGAATTCTAGCTCGGCCATGCAAACCCATTGGGTAACCTTGGGCAAGTCACACACTCTCAGCCTCAGAAGAAGGCAATGGCAAGCCCCCTCTGAACAAATCTTGCCAAGAAATACCCAGGAGATGTTCTATAGGGTTGCCGTAAGTTGGAAATGACTCAAAGACACCCAACAACGAGGCACTAGAACTCTTTGGCTGAGGACTCTAAACATCCTTTCCGAAACTCCAAATCCCAGGATTCCATGGGACACAGACGTGGCAGTTGAAGTGGAATCATGGCGCTGTTATTGTATAGTGTGGAAGGGCATCAAAGCATGACAAAAGTGGGAAATATGATCCCAACATTATCGGAAGAGGCAGGAAAGGAACTTTAAAGGCAGACGTGGATTCTACTATCGGAATACTATCTGATAGTATAATATTGGGGAAAGAAATAGTCAGGGCTGAGTCACATTTTCTAGCTTCTTATTATTATTATTATTATTATTATTATTATTTATTTGTATGCTGCTTCTCCAAAAAGATAGAAGCAGCTAACAATAAAACATCCATAAAATGCAATAAGCACACAATGAATGTCTCATTGCCCATTGAATCCGAAACCCTCCCAACCTCCCCACCCACAATAAATACAGCGGAATTATTAGCAAGTGTTAAAACAGTTAGTAAAAGCCGGGCAGAGGCAGCGGGCGGTTGCTAAATAATTAGTTAAATTGACATTGTAATTGCCATTATAATAAAAATGTGTAACCTAAGATAGGAGCTCAGTGATGAACCATGTCAGATTTATTTATTTAGGAGGTAGAAACAAAAGAGGCCAGGGAAGCTGAATAGAGAATAACAACAACAAAAAAGAAGGAAGCCACTGAAATAATTAGAACTGGTCTTTGTGCATGGAGATGAACAGTTTCCTCTGTGAAGTCGAAGGCTTTCATGGCCAGCATCCATAGCTTTTTGTGGGGTTTTTGGGGCAATGTGTCCATGTTTTAGAAGAGTTTATTTCTGATGTTTTGCCAGCATCTATGGCTGGTTTCTTCAGAGAACTCTTCTAGAACATGGCCACATTGCCTGAAAAACCCACAAAAAACTATAGTTTCCTATGCCTTTGTGCCTAACGACCCTCATTAAAACTGGACCTGCAACTTCATTTCCCTACACAAAGGATTTGTCATTTGAATTGGCATTCTCACACACCAGTGGCATATATAGGTCTGTCCCTGGCTTCCACTCCACCAAATGCATCTGAGGAAGCAGAGTTAGCTCTATGAAAGTTCATGTTGCTAACTTCTTTCTTTTAGTTAGTCTCACAGGGCTATCTCTTCAGAATATGGACAGGACTAGTGTAGGGACGGTGGGATGGCGGCAGCGAAGGGAAACGGGAAATCTGCAAAAGGTGTAACAGTTGAGGAAGAGCTGCAGTTCACTCCCTTACCTCCCGCAAATGTCTGCTACTCCATGGAAAGGGGGAAAACACTCCAAATACAGACAAATGGTTAATAAAAATGTTAGAGGTAATAGAGATGGGGGAATTAACATAGTGGGTAAATGGGAAATCATCAGAGATGGTTAAGAGGTGATATGATGGCCATGTTTAAATATTTGAAGGGGTGTCATATTGAGGAGGGAGCAAGCTTGTTTTCTGCTGCTCCAGAGAATAGGATCTGGAGCAATGGATACAAGCTGCAGGAAAAGAGATTCCAGCTCAACATTAGGAAGAACTTCCTGACAGTAAAAGCTGTTTGACAGTGGAACACACTCCTTCCTCGGAGTGTAGTGGAGTCTCCTTCCTTAGAGGTCTTTAAACAGAGGCTGGATGGCCATCTGTCGCAGGGGATGCTGTGATTGAGAGTTCCTGCATGGTAGAATAGGGTTGGACTGGATGGCCCTTGCGATCTCTTCCAGCTCTAAGGGATTCTATGATTCTATGGAAACAGTAGAGAAAGAATGGGCATTTCTTAAAGAATATTACAAGAATACATGGAAATGACAAAGTAAAGAACTATGTGTGTGTGTATATAAATATGGTATATACAGTATAGGCATATATGGACAGGTTGCTTACTTGTAACTGTATTTCTTCGAGTGGTCATCTGCAAATACACACAAATGTGTGTGTGTGTGTGTGTGTGTGTGTGTGTG
>NW_024813325.1:0-2500 GCF_019175285.1 Sceloporus undulatus
TCCCCACAATGACATCCCTATTGTTTCTGTCTCTCTTAAGTTTTTACTCAAATGCTCTCAACCTGGTTTCTAGGATTGAAGTTATAGATTTCTTCATAGGGGTAAACATCCTTGACATTAATGGTGCTACTCTTCACTTCCTATTTGGTCCATTTCTCTGAAATAGTTTATGTTCCTCTATTATATATTTGAATCATGAGACATCCTACCAAGTTTCAGTGATTCCTATTACAGTATATAATATTTGCTTCACTGTGTTAAGGGTTTCAATTCATCTTGTTTATTTCCCTTGCTCTGTGCATTAGTGTAGAGGGATCTTAGAGGATGGGTCATTCCTCCCAGCTGCTTAAGGTTATTTAAGGTTCCACTGTTGGGTTCTTGTACTATTTGCCAGGTTCTCTCTATAACAGTACAGCTATTGTCTGCAGCACTTGATAAACTGCCCTCAAGAATACTGTCTCTCTCCCATGCAGGTGATGCAATACACACAAGAGCTGTATAAAAGAGATGAAAAATAAAAATAAATGGCACATGGAGGAAAGAACCATATAAAAATGAACCCCAAAACCTAAGAAGTGGGGTGGAATCTGCAGTAAGAGAAATTGGGAAGAATAAATCACCAGGAACAGATGATATTCCAATTGTATTGCTGCAATCTACACAAACAGAATCAACCCAAGTGCTAAGCAAAATATGCCAACAGATATGGAAAACAAAATAGTGGCCAATAGACTGGAAACAGTTAGTATACACCACCATCAACAAAAGGAGAAGACACAAAAGACTGCAGCAACTTTAGAACCATAGCATTAATTTCCCATGCAAGCAAAACTACAGTGCGCCTGCACTATACTCAGCTTTGAGCTTATGCACAATGCTGTGTAGAGCCACGTGGGAGTGCATGGGGAGCGTGGGGTGGCACGTCCCATTCAAATGAATGGTGTGTGTGCCCATGGCATGCATGCGCTGCCGCATTGCCACCGCATGCACGAGCCCCATTCACTTGAATGGGGCTCAAGCATACGTGATATTTGGCTTATATGGGGGGAGGGATGGAACAGATCCTCCGCGTAAGCCAAGGTCGCACTATATGCTCAAAATTCTGCAGCACAGACTCCACCCATACATAGAGAGAGAAATTCCAGAGGTACAAGCAAGGTTCAGAAAAGGAAGGACCATATTGCAAACATACAATGGTTAATGGAGCACATCTGATGAAAAATCTGTCCTGATGAAAAATCTCTACAAGAGGCTACTGTCAGAAGAGAATTTGGGGAAACAGTATGGTTCCCAGTTGGCAAAGGGGTCAGGCAAGGCTGCATCCTTTCACCCTATTTGTTCAACCTATATGCAGAGACTATCATAAGAAGGGCAGGTTTAGTCCCAGAAGAAGGAAGAGTGAAGCCTGGTTGAAGGAACATTAACAATCTAAGATATGCAGATGGCACCATACACTAGCTGGCTAGCAGACAACATCCTAGATTTGGGACAGTTGTTAAAGAAAATAAAAGAAGAAACTGCAAAGGCAGGTTTAATGCTAAACATAAAGAAAACAAAAATAATGATGACAGAGGACATACATAGATCCAATCTAGATAAAGATTTCATTTCATTTCATTTTGCCTTAAGTGCAGTACCTTACATTTCTCTGTGTTGCAATTCATTTTGTTAGCTTTGGCCCAGCTTTATAACCTATTAAGGTCATTTTGAATTTTGATCCTGTCCTCTGGTATATTAGCTATTCCTCCTAATTTGGTGTCATCTGCAAATCTGATAATCATGCTCAATATTTTTTTCATCTAAGTCATTGATAAAGATGTTGAATAGCCCTGGGCCCAGGACAGAGCCCTGTGGGACCCCATGGTCACTTCCCACCCTTCGAATAGTCCAAACCATTGGTGTTTATCACACTGAGGTTATTGGAGCTAAGATCAGGGTGACTGCAGGTTGAACAATGCAAACTGGCGTTATAACGTGAGTGTTTTATCACACCTGGTTGCCCTTCCATTCCCCTTGCGAATTGAGGGGGAATCGAATCCAAGGCAAGTCACGTGATGTGGATTCAGGCAAAGTGGAGTGAGTGAACAAAAGGGGAACAACAAGAGATCTGTGTAATAACTAGACTATTTCTATTCACAAGATATATATATCAAGGTACATAATAAAAAGAGACATCAATGATAGCCAATATATATCTGAAGAGTGGAGTGGTAACAGTCCATGTGAACAATGTTGCTGATTTTAGCAGTGAAAGTGGTTCTACTGCTGCAACATAATATTAAAGTCCAAAATCTAAAAAGCAATAATAATGGATGATGCTTGGAGCAAATGAACTTGAAGTTGGAACTGATAATATTGGCTGGTAGCAGGGTCCTTATGGGTTGAATTCAGATGGGACGGCTACCTCCGGAGTCCTGTGTGGCCGTTTCGACTCACCAAGGTCTTCATCAGCATATTAATTTCATAACCGGATTAATATAGTACATTGTGTGTTCCATAC
>NW_024813326.1:0-2500 GCF_019175285.1 Sceloporus undulatus
GCCACCTTAAAGTCACCATTACTTGAAAACTATTTAAAGGCACACAACAATAACAGCAATAACAATGGCGGGGTACATACCTTCGCTTTGCGGCGCTCTGCCGCCGCCGCCAGTAGGTCCGCGGGGGAGCTGGAGCCTTCACACGGCCTGACTCCCGCGCGGACCGAAAAAGAAGCTCCAAAATGGAGCTTCTTTTTCCGTCGCGTTTGCGACGTAGCGAGGTGCCAGGGGCGCACTCGCTACGTCACAAGCGACGCGACGCGTACGGACGCTCAGCATCCGATACGCAAAGATGGTGCCGGCCCTGTAGAAGGGCCGGCGCCATCTTGTACGGACGGAGTCCGTACTAGGCCCAGGGGCGTCTATAAGAGACGCCCCTTTTTTAAAATGGGACGACCTCCGGACGTCCCAAATGGCGGTGCAGAAAGCACCAATGTTTCCTTAAATCCAGTGCTTGGAGAAAGGTGGAGAGATTTGGTCTGTGATGGGTGTGCCATAGTTATGTCGTGCTATAACTGTGTTATTACTGCTATTTAAAAAGTGGTGGGTTTTTTTTTAGTCAAACCAATCACAAAGCAAAAGGTGGGGCAAATGAGGCGGTGATAATGGCAGATAGAAAATGTGCAAATCACACTATTACAGTGCAAGTGGCAAGGGTGTGATACACAATGTCAACAAATCAGCTATCATTGTGAATACAGTTGCAGAAATTATTGAATGGTATTTCCCTGCATAGCAACATGGTGTGATAAGCTCCTTAGCATCTAGAGAGGATGTACCCCAATAAAGTCCCATTAGCAAAAAGCAAAATGATTGTGTGTCAGCTGTACTGCTATAAACACGAGCATGTACTGACGTACAGGATTTGTGTATGCGTGTGTACATACATTTAGAGCCTTGTGGGGCTTTTATTGTCCCCTGTGGTGGGTTACAAAACGCCGAAAAGCAGCGCTCTGCCACCACCGCCAGTTGCTGCGTCTGAGAACCAAAATGGCGCTGCTTCTTGCGCCCCGGATGGGATGACGCGAGGCGCTACTCGTGCACTCGCGGTGTCACATCCAGGGAGCAACGTGCGGATGCTAAGTGTCCAGCACGTAAACATCACGGCGCCCGTGTGTATAGGGCGCCGCCATCTTTACGCCCTCATCACATGCTAGGGGTGAGGCCGGTATGGACGCTAGGTCCTCAGCCAACCCCTAGCAAGTGATGGGGGCGCCGCAAAGGCCCGTTTGTAACGGGCCTATTTTTGGATTTCAAATTCCCAACATGTTTGTTGGAATCCCTGCATACTTCCTCCCCTCCCCCCTTTATTTTCTTTCAATTGATTTTCCTCTTTGGAAAGAGCTGGAAATTATTCAACGTCTAGTAAACTGATTTCAATAGATTGCAACAGGGATTCTTCTCCTGTAAATAAGGAGATGAGGCTTTAATTAATTTATCCTGCAGTGCCATCCTGATGTTGAACAGGGGTTAGACTACATGTCATCTAGGATCCTATGTATTCCTATGTATTTCTTCATAGCAGAAGAGGGTTGGACTGGATGGCCCTTGAGGGTCCCCCCAACTCTACCATTTCTTGTTGGGGCTGCAACCAAAGTTTATTTGTAAAGTCGAAGGCTTTCATGGTCGGCATCCTTAGTTTTTTGTGGGTTTTTTAGGCTATGTGGCCATGTTCTAGAAAAGTTTCTTCCTTACGTTTCGCCAGCATATGTGGCTGGCATCTTCAGAGAATGCTTTGCCTGGAAAAAATTGGGTGTATATATACTGTGTGAGCCTGGGAATGCAGAAATGATTTGCATGTGTATTGTTCTGTGCTGATGGCCGGCCTCAGGCTGGATGGCTAATGGACAGAGAAGCCATTGAAATCCACAAACACCTGGACAATTTCAACCGGAAAGAAGAAACCCTCAAAGTGAATAAAATTTGGCTACCAGTCCTGAGGAATAGCAAAGTAAGGACTCAGCCAATGCAAATGGGAAACCATTCAGAGTCAGGGGCTTTCCCAGCAGATAATGATCACCAATTAGCAGACACTAATCCTCTTTTGCATTAGCCTCCCAGCCTGAGGCCGGCCCTCAGCACAGAACAATACACATGCAAATCACTCCTGCATTCCCAGGCTCACACAGTATATATACACCCAACTTTTTCCGGTCAAAGCATTCTCTGAAGACGCAGCCACAGATGCTGGCGAAATGTCAGCAAAAAACTTTTCTGGAACATGGCCACATAGCCCGAAAAAACCATAAAAACTTTATTTGTTGAGAATGTTGTTTTTGTTTTTGTGTGCCTGCAGGTTTTTTCTAACAGAGGAATTTTCTTTAAACCTCTGCCAAATTTCCTTTTGACATGCTAATTGATTTTGAAATGCCAGGTAATGTTCACCTCACTTGTCTTTTATTTTCCTTCGACTTCTTGACAAGGAGAGAAAAAATAACCTTTTGAAAGTGGGACTTTTGAAAAGAATATTTTTTTTAAAAAAAATCGCATATAGTTCTAG
>NW_024813327.1:0-2499 GCF_019175285.1 Sceloporus undulatus
TTAAACACTCTGTACAAAAATCTATAGGAACCTTGCATTGCATTTAAAGTCCAACAGTGTTGAAAAAGCCTGGCAGTTTAAGAGTGTTTTATCAGTTGCCGAAATAAGAGCATAGATGGGGCCGTCCTGGCCTTTCTAAGGAGAGGGTTGGTGGGAGCAGCCACCAAAAAGGCCCTCCCTCATGTTCCCACTAAAGAGCCTGAGAGGATGATGGGACAGAGATTAGGACCCCTCTTGATGATCTAAGTGTTCTAGTGGTTCCATAAAGGGAGATACAGTCTTTCATATAACTTGGACCTGGGCCATATAGGAATTTATAGGTGAAAATCAGCACTTTGAATTGGGCCCAGAAACAGACCAGCCAGTGGAGTTGTAACAAGGGAGTTGTGTCTTCCCTATAGCCAGCACCAATTAACAACCTGGCTGCAGGTTTTTGGGGTAACTGAACACTTTTCCAAGCAGTCCCATATAAAGCACATTACAGTAATCCAAACAGGATGTAACCAAGGCATGTACCACAGTGGCCAGATCTGACTTCTCCAGTTCGACTAATTTAATTGAGATCCAGTCCACTGGGTTTCCACACAAACCCAGGGAATAAATTTGAAGAATGTACAGTCTATTTCATAGTCATCAACAATTTCCTAAGTGTCCATCATGTTTCATCAAAAGAAAGTAAAGACAACCACCAAAAACAATTAGCTAAAATTATTATATTACACTTATAACCACCTGTCTATATTCTGCTGTATGTGAAAACTTCAGATGGTTATCTTGCAGCACCTTTGAGACTAACTGAAAGAAAGAAATTGGCAGCATGAGCTTTCATAAACTTCAATCTACTTCCTCCAAATGCATCTGAGGAAGTAGACTGAAGTCTACGAAAGTTCATGCTGCCAATTTTTCTTTCAGCTATATCTTTGAATTCAGTTGGTTATGTTTGCTTAAATCCATTCATTTAGAAGAGTAGTGAACTGGTGTTCTTTCACTATTATTGAACTATAATTTGCACTACCCCTCACCATTGGCATTGCTTGCTGGGGAAATGATAGTTGCAGTCCAATATCATCTGGAATCAGTGTGGTGTAGTGGTTTGAGCATCAAACTATGACTCTGGAGACCAGAATTTGATTTCCCATTCAGGCATAAAACCCACTGAGTGACCTCAGGCAAGTCTCTCAGCCTCAGGGGAAGGCAATGGCAAATCTTATCTGAACAAATCTTGCCAAGAAATCCCCATAACAGGTTCACTTTAGGGTCTCCATCAATTAGAAACAACTTGAAGGCACACAGCAGCACAGCATCATCTAGAAGGACATGACCACCCCTTCCATGCTTATGTATTTATAAATATGTTCATCCCATACATCTATTATGAGATCTCAGTGTGACAAATAGATAAAACAGCATACATAATTTAAATAATTCCAGATTAAGATCAGTAAATAATTTGAACAAGATAAAATTGTATAAGATCACATAAATAAGTTAAACCCGTGTTAAAGGGCTAAAAAGGGTTAAAGAGTCTTTTTTAAAATAAAAGTTAACAAGGCCCCAAATGCTTTAATAAAAAGACATGTCTTGACCTGGTGCTGAAAAGAAACCAGTGTTGGCACCAGTCAGGTCTCCAAAGGGAAGGGCATGCCACAAGTGGGCTGCCACAGCTAAGAAGGCCCTCCTCCATGTCTTTCCCCATCACATTGTCCCTACTGGTGGAATACAGTGGAGAGCATCTCTAACAAATCTCAGTCCTCAGGCAGGTATATATAAGGAAAGGCACTTCTTCAACTAAGAAGGTCCCAAGCTTTTTAGAGCTTTGAATGTCATCACTAGCACCTTCAATTCAAATTGTAATTTAGATAAAGTGACCATATATGCATCCTGTTTTATAATAATATGATTCAGAGCTGGATCTGGTTAGCACTTCCATTAGGGATCTCCCAGGAATCTTAAATATTCCAGTTTAAGTTTAATGAAAGGAAAACAAGCTGTAAATAGAACAAATAATGGATTTCTGTCTTTTCTTGTTTTAAATGTACCCAAATTTACTTTTAAAATGATATATCAGGATCCAATGGAATGTTGACTTACCAATGCATGTGAAAGCTGCCTCTATAGAGACAATATAAATATATGAGGCAGCTGAATTTTTCTGCTGTATTTAGCCCACCTTCAACATCTCTCATCCACCCACCCACCCTTCACTGTAAGGAAAGAGGAAGATCATCTTCGTAGTTAAAAGGTTTTCTTGTAATATTTTACCATTTATTATCATCATCATCATCATCATCATCATTATCATCATCATCATTATTGCAAGACAATTCATATAAATGTCAGGACAGCCTGTTCAGCTTCCAAAAACAACTACCCTGTTTACTGATAATAAAACTGCTCCATGTTTTAGATTTAGCCAAAGCTACATGTTAGCATGACTATTCAAGGGTGAGTTGCTTTAATGTTTTAGAATATTAGAAGAAAAATATTATTCCATACTAC
>NW_024813328.1:0-2499 GCF_019175285.1 Sceloporus undulatus
TGGCAGGAGCACAAGGAAGCCATGCTGGACTGGGTTGTTTAAGCGGCGCCTAATTGGGCAGAAGGCGCCTGATGCCGGAAGCCGTAATGTTTGCTTGTTTTTGGTGGAGGCAAGGAAGACCGGAGTTTGATGCACCTATAAGTGTCCCTTGGCATCATGTTCCATGCTGAAGGAGGATGAGACCACATGCCAAAATAGCCTCTTATATCAATGCTACCCAATGTGGTGGTCCACAGAGCAGTGGCAGTTAGGGTTGCCATTTGTCCCGGAAAACTTGGAAAATCCTGGATTGAGACGATTAAAAATGTCCTGGCCACCTAAGGCCAGTTGAAACAGTAAATCCATGACTTCTCCTTCATCACTGGCCAATGGGTAGATTAAAATGTGGCAGTGATGATGAAGCAGGAAATTGTGCAAGGGGATTGGCACTGGAGTATTTGAAGGGATGTCATATTGAGGAGGGAGCAAACTTGTTTTCTGCTGCTCCAGAGAACAGGACCCAGAACAATGGATGCAAGCTCCAGGAAAAGAAATTCCACCTCAACATTAGGAGGAACTTCCTGAGAGTAAGGGTTGTTTGACAGTGGAATAGTCTCCCTCGAAGTGTAGTGGAGTCTCCTTCCTTGGAGGTCTTTAAACAGAGGCTGGATGGCCATCTGTCGGGGATGCTTTGATTGAGAGTTCCTGCATGGCAGAATGGGATTGCACTGGATGGCCCTTAGGGTCTCTTCCAACTCTATGATTCTGTGATTCTATGATTCTATGGAGGGAAGCAGAGATGGCCTTGTGTTGTGTGGTGATTGTGTTGACAACTTGAGCCTAAAGCTAGGCAAGCATGGTGGAACTTCACTTCCAAACAGCCTTGAGAGAGTAAAAGGATTACTTTTATTTTCTGGGGCTGTTGTTGTTTTGCGTCTTCAAGTCACTTCCAACTTATGGTGACTCTAAGGAGGATCTATCATAAGGCTTTCTTGGCAGGTTTCTCCAGAGGGGGTTTGCCATTGCTATCCTCTAAGGCTGAGAGAGTGTGACTTGCCCAAGGTCACCCAGTGGGTTTACATGGCTGAGAGGGGAATCGAACCCTGGACTCCAATACTCAAGCCACTATGCCATGCTGGCCCTCATGTTGGCTGTATAAGAAAGTACAGTAACATCCAGGATCCACAAACCAGTGATATCTTTGTTCGACCAACTGAAATGCTCAAAATACATCCTGGGATTGCAAGATAATGGCAGAAAAAGTGCCATGATTGAATGTGCATAATCAGAATGCAAATTAATAATATGCACAATTATAATAATTTGCATAAGATGCAAATTGTATACCTGGATATGAAGGACTGGAATATGGCAACCTGAGTTGCCACGATGCATCAGCTTACAGCAGTCTTTGCAGCTATGATAACAAAGGTGGCACTGTGTCATCTACTATGCATCTTCCCAACTTTTGAGATCTTCAGCCAAGAAGAGATAATAGATCTCTTCTTGGCTTATACCAGGTGAGCTGGTATAAGTAGTTGGCATTTGTGGAATGAATGGAGAAGAACTGTGAAATTGTCTTTCCATTGGAAGATGCTTTTGCAGACTATGACTTTGGTAGACCACCAGGCCTATCATGTTCAGTCACATAATGAATGGAAAGGAGCATGTTTCCCACAAATGTATCTTCATCTTCTATTCTTTGTGATATTTTGGAAACATAGGTTAACCCTCCTTGCCCCCCATTAGAGCATTGTTCCAAACTTTGGGCCATTAGCTGTTCATATTTCGATTTTTACAGTCTTCCCATTTACAGTTCTGGCTGCGACTATAAGAAAACAAACCCATTTGGGTTGGAGGGATGCTGGTCCATGCTGTTTGTTGTGGCGGGGATGCTGGGTCCCCCAAATGAATGTTCCCCAGTGTTGTTTTCAACCAAAAATGCATTTAAATACTAATACTACTACTACCAAAGATGCATGTTGTTGTTGTTGTTGATGATGATGATTTTTCTCCTCCTTAGGAGGCAGTCAGTCTGTCAAGGAGCATCCTGGCCAGGAAAGGAGGCAGAGAAGGTGAGAGAGGGGAGGTGGGCACTGATGGACCATGTTGTCTGGGTTGGGGGAATGTTGGGCCATGCTGTCTGTTGTGGTGGTGATGCTGGGTGTGGTAGTCCCCCAAAACTAACATTCCCCAGTGGGGTCTTCAACTTTAATAATTTCAATTTAAATAATAATAATAATAATAATAATAATAATAATAATTTCCTCCCTCTTTAGCAGGACATCCTAGCCAGTAAAGGAAGCAGGGAGGGAGAGGGAGGGGGGCTCTGATAGAACATGGTGTCTGGGGGGATGCTGGGAGTGGTAGTCCCCCAAAACTAACAGTCTCCAGTGGTGTCTTCAATCAATGTTGCATTTAAATGATGATGATGACTCCCTTCAATCAAACATATATACTACTACTACTACTGATTATTATTATTATTATTATTATTATTATTATTATTATTATTATTAT
>NW_024813329.1:0-2499 GCF_019175285.1 Sceloporus undulatus
TATGATTCTATATATGGATGTGAGGGCTGCACAGTGAAGACAGCAGATAGGAAGAAAAGTAATTCATTGGAGACATGGTGCTGGAAAAGAGTGCTGAGGATATTGCAGATGGGGAAGAAGACAAACAAATGGGTTCTAGAACAGATCCAGCCTGAAATCTCCTTGGAAGCCAAGATGACCAAATTGAGGGTGGCATACTTTGATCGCGTTGTGAGAAGGCATGAATCATTGGAAAAGACAACAATGTGGGGAAAGGTTGAGGACAGAAGAAAGAAAGGAAGACTGCACTTCAGATGAATAATGTGCCCACACAGGGCAAACACTGATCAAAATGGAGACTGAGCTCAGGAAATAAGAAGAAAACTAGGAATGGGAAGGGGAGCCATAAAGCAACTAAGCTGGATGGCCATTTGTTGAGGATGCTTTAATTGTGAGTTCCTGCATGGCAGAATGGGGTTGGACTGGATCAGGGCCCTTGAGGTCTCTTCCAACTCTATGATTCTATGATTCTATGAGCTACTGGCATAAATTTGCAGGACCTGAGCAGAACAGAGGAAGACAGAAAGGTCTGGCAATGATGTCTCATCCACAGAGTCACCAAGAGTCAGCCCACCTGAGGCAGTTAACAACAATAAGCCACCGCTTGAGTCAATGGGACTTCCCTATGCCTTGATTCCTTGGGGTTAAGCCATAGGATCTGGGCAGAATACTGCAAGACTTTTGCTGAGACAATGACCTGAATTTTTCAGCTCTCTTCTGGGGCGTATTATGGGGCCCGTTATAAAGACTTTAAAATGTACCTCTCTACCCCTGTTGTGATGGGGAAAACAAACCAGCCTCCCCGTTCCCATCCCAGGGGCGCACAGAGAGGCCATTTCCCAGTTTCCGCAGAGCAATCTTGCAGAGGAAAAGTCCCAGACTGCTTTCGGAAAGACAGGCAAGAGAGAAGCTGTTTTTATTTTCCGGGCAAATATTTGTGCTGGATGAATCGAAATGAGGTACCGAAAGCTCCCTCACCTACAATTCACTTCTCATGAACGCTGTTGCCGGGAAGAGATGATTGCAGAGAAGTCGGAAAGCGCAGAGCCGGAAGGTAGAAGCCTGAGGGGCTGAATTGTAGTGGCAGCAATATCCTGGCTCCAGCAAACAAGAAATCTAACCTGGAAGCCAGCATCGTCATGCCTTGTGTTCAGATCAGAATACCATATATTTAATTTTTTGCATTAGTCCATGGACCACAGCAGGCAACATGCGTTTGTCTGTGAATCGAAGCCTTTCGTGGCCAGCATCCATAGTTTTTTGTGGGTTTAATCCTGATGTTTCACCAGCATCTGTGGATGGCATCTTTCTTTTTGTTTGTCTGTTTTATTGTATGCAAGTCTGTATCCTTTCAACCTATCTGTGCAACTTGCATGCAGAACATATTATACAAAAAGCAGGTTTTGACACAGAAGAAAGAGGAGTGAAAATAGGAGGAAAGAACATCATAAATCTGAGATACACAGATGACACAATACTACTAGCAGAAGAACATCACAGACTTAGAGCAGCTACTAAGGAAGATCAAGGAAGAAAGTGCAAAGGCAGGCTTACTGTTGAACAGAAAGAAAATAAAGATAATGACCATGAAGAATTTACACAAGTTCAACCCAGACAACGAAGAAATAGAGGGAATAGCAGAGTTCTTATACCTGGGTTCAAACACTGATTGGAGCAAGCTGCAGTCAAGAAAGCATAAGACTAAGAATGGGGAAGGCAGCTATGAAAGAACTAGAAAAGGCCCTCAAATGTAAAGATATACAACTGAGCATGAAAGTTAGAACAGTACAAGCCACTGTATTCTTTATCACTATGTATGGATGCAAGAGCTGGACAGTGAAGATAGAAGATAGGAAGAAAATCAATTTGTCTGAGATGTGAGGCTGGAGAAGAGTGCTGAGGATCCCATGGACAGCCAAGAAGTCAAACAAATGGGTCCTTGAACAGATCAAGCCTGACCTCTCTCTGGAAGCCAAGATGACTAGACTACATCTGTTGTACTTTGGCCACATCTTGATAAGGCATGATTCATTAGAGAAAACAATAATGCTAGGCAAGGTGGAGGAAAGCAGAAAGAGAGGAAGGTCCCATGCTAGATGGATGGACTCTATAAAAGAGGTCATGGGTATGAGTTTGCAGGACCTGAGAAGAGCGATGGAGGACAGGGACTCTTGGAGATGTCTCCTCCACAAGGTCTCCATGGGGAAAGATTGACTCAAGGGTGGATAACAACAACAACAACAACAACAACAACAACAAATATCATTCTCCCCAAAACGGGACCCTAGGCAGCTCCAAGGGACTCAAATCAAAGGACAAGGTTTGCATTCATAGAATCATAGAATCATAGAGTTGGAAGAGACCACAAAGGTCATCCAGTCCAAACCCATTCTGCCTAGGCTTGCCATATCCCGCCTGGGGGCGGGACTTTCCCCGTTTGGGGTGGGTCCGCACGGTCCC
>NW_024813330.1:0-2499 GCF_019175285.1 Sceloporus undulatus
GTTGGCTGTGAACCATTCGTTTCTCAATCAAAATATTTTTCCATTGTTTAAATTCATATTACACCAACAATTTCACCATATGCCCAAGGTACAAGTCCTCGTAGCTCCATAGTTCTCTTTGCACTACAAGCAAGAGGGTGGATCTTTCCCTCGAGTATCACCATTTATTTTGTAAGTCACATCAAGAAATGGACACTTGAAGTTGAAAGTAAAAGCAAATAAACAATTGTAGTGTATTTATATAACAAACAGTCCTGTGGCCTTATTGCACTGTGATTGTCAGATCCGTAACACTTATTTCTTTTTAAAACATGGCAAACTGCACACAGGGGTGCCAGTCTCATCTAGCTTTTTAGTGACTTCTCTTTAAAAAAACAAACCCGCAATACACACAAGAAGAAGACTCTTGGGGTGTCACCTTGCACAATCTGAGTACATGGCTTTGCCATTCCCAGTACACAGTTCCACAAATGGTTTTACCCTTAGAAATGGGAAATCCCCTACATTTTCCTTCCTGTCCTCAAGGGTACAACATTACATCAAAATGGAGGTGATGTGTACAGAGAATTTCTCTTGAGAAACTCTAGAGCTGGTGGTCTGCAAGTAAAAGGGAGTTGGGCAGAAATGACACTAATTGAATTTTCTTGTTCTCTTATGGGCTTGACAGTGTTGTGTCCTTAAGAAAGGATTGCTGATCAAGACTTTTGCACATTTTTTGTTTCTCCTTCTTCTGTTACAAGCAAACAGTCATGTCTTAGTATACACAAAAAGGCCACCTGTTTGCTCTTTTTCTCAGAGGGCATATTCTGATGGCAGTTTCCACCATGGGTGTCTCTTTTATGAGTATTTTTTTCTATTACAGTACAGACTTTCTGTATCAGTCTGTATGACAATATTACTTATTTTTATTTTCTTCCTTTAGATCCTGCCCTTTTCCCAGTGATGGGACTCAGAGAAGCTTGTTGTTGTTGTTGTTATGTGCCTTTAAGTCATTTCCAACTTGTGGCAATCACAGGGTTTCATGACATGTTTCTTCAGAGGTTGCCATCCTCTGAGGCTGAGAGAGTGTGACTTGCCCAAGCTCACTCGGTAGGTTTACATGGCTGAGCTGGGTTTCAAACCCCAGTCTCCAGGGTCATAGTCCAATGCTCAAACTACTACATTATGCTGTTTTATATATTATTATAAACAGTACAGATGAAATAGTACCGATTAAAAACTATACAAAGGAATCAGTTAATTTTTTTTAAAAAAAACTTTAAAAAACACCTCCCTCCATGATAACTGCCATCCTTCGGCCTGTGAGGGAGTGAACAGGCAGGCCCAGCTCCACCAGGGATAGCATGGAGAGAGCCCTCCCTCCATGATAACTGTCATCCATCGGCCTGCGAGGGAGTGAACGGGCAGACCCAGCTCCATCAGGGCTAGCCTGAAGAAGAGCCTTCCCTCCAGTCCATCTGCCTTGGTCCAGGCTTCAGAGGGAGAGAATAACCGCTGGACCTCATCTCCTTTCCCGCCACCATTTCCTTCTCCTTTTGTGTAGTGTCTTTTAGATTGTAAGCCTGAGGGCAGGGAATCGTCTAATTCAAAATCATAATTGTAAGTCACTCTGAGAACCTTTAGGGCTGAAGGGCGGGGTATAAATACCATAAATAAATAAAAATAAATAAAAAACAATCATAGGCGTTTATCAGATGGGGGTCTCTGCCACGTGGAACTGGGGCTTTTGCGTGCTGGGTGATTCGAATTCGCTTGCTAACGTGAATGTATTTTCATATCTGGGCGACCTTCCGCATTGGCGGGCTGCGGAGTCAGTTTGAATTGCGCGATGCGTATTCACACAAAGAGCATTGAGTGCAGACTGTATTACCAAACAGTACCTTAACATGCAGATTGGCCGATTCGTATCTGCAGCCTCGCGCATGCCCAGTGGTGCTCTGCACGGGTCGCGAGCTTATACTCTTCCGGGGTGAAAAATGAGGTCACTTCCTTTTCCTGTTTCCCCTGCCTCGCATGAATTTCCAGTACACAGTGGGAAAGCACATTAACAACGCGATATTGCGTGCCTGTTACTGCTTCCTCTACCTTCCTGCTTCGTTTTCATCTAATAATTACCTTCCCTTGCAACAAAGGAGCCATGCCCAGGACTCCCGCCATGCAGGCTCTCCAGCTCATGCTTTCGGTCATCTCCATGTTGCTTTCCAGGTACCACCAGCTGCTGGATAGAAGGAGGGCAAGGCCCAGGAGAATGTTTAGATTCCTGCAAATGTGGATGAGAGCCAGGGGGGTCAGTGATCTCACTACAAGGCACGTTTTCAGACTGTTAATGCAGGGGGATGCTGATTGGGTCCTGGCTTTTGTTGCAACAACGCCAGCACCTTGGCGCTACTGGGTCCGTCCACAGATGAAGGGTAGCTGGTGGAACGAGGAGTTGCTCCACATGTGGGATGACGAGATGTGGATGCGGCACTTCAGGATGCCCAGAAGCACCCTCTTCCA
>NW_024813331.1:0-2499 GCF_019175285.1 Sceloporus undulatus
TCTGTCTAATCAATGAGAAAAAGCAGGTGAGAAATGGAGCAGGAGAGTAGTGGCTTTCTCCATGCCTCTCTGCATGCCATCATAGCATTTCAGTTTTCTTCCCAAGGGAAATGGTCATAAAAGAGTGCCTTTTGTTCAACAGATTTTTCCAGCATGATAAAAGACAAACTTTTACAACCATTTCCCTCCACAAGAAAATGGAAGTATTATGATGTAACTCAGAGAGGCACAGGCAAAGCTGCTACTCTCTCACTTCGTTTGGCTTTCTCTTGTCATGCTATAAGGCTCATTGATTTCAATGCTCTGTTCTAAATGTGACTCCTTTCAGTCTGGACCTCAGTTGGTTCTTATAAAATATGTTTTCTGATTTAAGTCTCATTAATTTTAATAGGATTTAGGAGGCAGGCCATCATTTTTTGCATTTTGCTGCAAGATCACTGTTAGATATATTAGATAACATATCTAAAGTCTAATTCATTAAATTTCATGGATTAATAGTTTCTTTTTGCATGCATGAGTGGAGAACATATTCCCCCTCAATGGGAATAAAGCAAATAGAAAAACATGCACTGAAGGCATGTTTTGAATGCTCCTGAAAGGATTTCACAAGAGAAACAAGATACCTTTCTCAAGATGCTCAAAAGATAGTATGTGTATTAGTTGAAAAGCTTGATGCATTTCATCCTGTAGGAGCTCTTGAGGCTTTCTTCAGGGGCTATTTAGAATCAAAATGGGTTTTCATTCACCCTGTAAATAATTCAGGATTCTCATGGCTTTTGAGCATCTTGAGATAGATCTCTTATTACTTCTCAGTTTTTGCCTCTTTTTATCCAAAGAATTCACCAGTCCTTGAAAAAGTGTGAGAAAACGCATGTTCCATTGCCATTCTTGGAACTACAGGATAGCTACACAAATCTCCCAAGATGGACCTGTATAATGGAGGATGTTTTGGTAGGATAGGGATGGGCAATGTTCCTCTTAATTAGCCTGAAATCTTAGACAGTATTTCAGTGTCCAGTTGAAGTATCTAGCTGATATACTTGTAAAACTTCATAGAGTTCCTAATGTCCCCATTTTTCCAAGAGTGTTTGTTTTTTAAACAACATAACTTGTGAGAAATTAGATTAGCAATGGTCAGAGGTTGGAATTAATAACTACATAAAGATGCTGGTTGAAATCTTACACTGCATTGTTTCTCCTCATCACATGATGGAGATTATCAGATAGCGGGGAGGGGAAACCGAGAGTAAAAGGCATAGTCTCAGCAACAGAGGGGATAATAGACAGTTCCCTGCCCTCAGGCTTACAATCTAAAAAGACATGACACAAAAGGAGAAGGGAATGGTGGGGGGAGGGGATCAGGTCCAGCATTCTTCTCTCCCTCTGAGGCCTGGACCAAGGCAGATGGACTGGAGGGAGGGTTCTTTTTCTAAGTTGGAAATGACTTGAAAGCACACAATAACAAACAGCAGTGTGTGTGTACACACACACACACACACACACACACACACACACACACACAGTGTGGCCGCATCATATGCAGGCACCTTTTATGCTGCTTTCAGCTGAAAGCCACGTGACGGAACTAGAATGGCATTTGCCTGTGGCGCACGCACCACACATGCATGAGCACCATTATTTTCAATGGGGCTCAAGCATATGCACTTTACGTGAGGGGGTCCAGAACAGATCCCTGCGTAAAGCAAGGGTGCACTGGAGAGAGAGAGAGAGAGAGAGAGAGAGAGAGAGAGAGAGAGAGAGAAAATAACCTGCAAAGTATCTTACACATACCATAGTCAGCAGTTGTTTCTTGACTGCAGTCCCCATTTTGATTCATGACTGAGCCATGGTATGATAAATCTTGCACTATTTAATTGTTTTCACTGTCTGCTTTAAAGTTATTTAAATCAACTGTGGTTATTATTTTTATTTTTTTTTAATATTTAACTGTAAACCTGCCTTTGTATTTTTTTTCCTTGGATTTCTTTAGTAGTCATTCTGCTAGTAGAATGGTGTCATCTGCACATCTTAAATTGTTCATGTTCCTTCATTCAGTTTTCCCTACTCTTTTCTTGATTATCCCCCAAGTCTAATCCATCTTTGCATATGATACATTCAGCATACAAATTAAACAAAAAGGGTGATAACATGCAGTGCTACCTGACCACCCTGCCAATTGGAAACCACTCCTTTTCTCTATTTTCTGTCTTAACAGTGACCTCCTGTCCTGATTACAGGTTACACATTAGGATAATCAAATATTGTGGTACAACAAAACATACAAACTTAAGGGCTGTACAGATAGCCCCTAAGGAGTGGCAGGAGGCTGCCCCTTTCCTGGTCAGATTGGGGCCATGGCAACCTCATGCCACGTGAGGCTGTGGCAACCTCCAAGGGGTTGCTGAAAGGAATGGATGTACAGGTTGTCATCTCGTCTCTTCTGCCAGTTGAAGGGCATGGTCCAGGAAGGGAGAGGAAAATCGCGGATGTGAACAACTG
>NW_024813332.1:0-2498 GCF_019175285.1 Sceloporus undulatus
ATGTGTTCCATAGTCTATGTGACCGCATTTAAGTTAGTTGAAGATGTCAGTCATGTCATCCCTTAATCAAGTCATCTAAACATCCAACTTCTTTTACCTTTACTAAATAGAATTTGATCTAGGTCTACCAAAAGTATGTTCCACTAATTTCATGAGATTGTCTTCCAAGAAAGTATGTTTAGAAGCCCAGCCAGAATTCTTTTTAGGATTAACTCCCTTCCAACTCAAAAACAAATAAATGCTAATGGATTTGATTGCATTTATGACTTTCTACCATTCTCTTTCTCTCTCTCCTGCCCATATACTAAACTTCAGACTGTAATTTCTACAGACAGGGGAGTTTTTTATGGCATATGTTTATAAACTCATTTGTATCCATTTGCTGTTGTTCTTACATGCCTTCAGGCTGATTTGGATTTATGACACTTCAACTGTAGGATCCTGTTGGCAAGATTTGTTTTGAGACTGAGAGTGTCTGAGATGCCCAAGATAATCCAATGGCTTTCCATAGCTGAGTGAGGATTTAAACCCTAATCCCTCAGAGTCCTAGTCTAACATTAAAACCAATAGAGTTTAGACTAGAGTCTAGAGTCTAGATTAGTGACTGTACAGTGATGGGCAACTGTGGCCATCTAGGCGACATTGTTAGGCTGCACTTTTTCATTTTTTAAAAAATATCTGACTATTTTCAGCAAGGAGGAGTAGGAGCATTTGTAGGGACTGTCAAGATTTCTATTAAAGGGAGTGAGCAAAGAGGATTTAAAAACAGGGATTTTTTGAAGAGGTTTGAGCAAGGAGGATTTAAAGCCAGGATTCAAGAAAAAGGTGATGGAAGGAGGGGTGGAGCATTTGGAGGTGACCGACAAGATTTTTGTTGAAGGGGGCTGAGATTTAAATCAGGGATCTACTGAATGGGGTTAGGTAGAGGCTTTAAAGGAGAGATCTGCTGAAGGGAGTTGAGCAAAAAGAGGATCTAAAGCAATGATTCAATTGAGATGTAAGGAGCAGTGGGAAAGTTTGGAGGGATCAACAGGATTGCTGACAGGGACTGAAGGAGGCTGGGAAGTGAAGACATTCAGAAGGAACTACAGTAAGGGGATAGAAGGAGGGGGTGGGAAGGTGTGCGAGCATCTTGGTTGCCACAATAAACAGAAGATTTTTTTTATGCCAAGGTGTGGCAAACAATGCTGGCTATTTCAAGCCTCTTCAGATTTTCAAGGTGAGGCTCTGTAGGTTGGGAGGTGGTTGCACTTCTGGGTCTGCTGGGCCTCATGTAGCCATGCTAGCTTTGTGTGTATCCATAATCCATATAAAAATAATAATCAGTAAGTATATGCCCAAGATAACATGGGAGTCTTGAGTAAAGTCTTCATTTCAAAAGAAAATTGTGAGGTTTTTTGTTGTTGTTAGTTTTTTTTTAAAAAAAATTAGTTGTACCATTATGATGACTTACAAATCTAAATGGAAGATAAAGTAGAGAACATTGATGATTCTGAACAAGAAAATTGCAGGAGCTGATTGAGAGGCTGTGATCTGAATTTAGCCTGCATATTTCTGTTTTGTTGGGAAAGACTGATAGCAATTACTGCATTTATTTTCTTTCTAGCTGATATTTTAACCATAATTTATTAGCTGGAGTGGGGTAATTTTTCAAGCTTTTACTTTGTGCTCAGTTAGCAGCTTGAAACCTGCATATTGGGCTGATGAGAAATAATAATTCCACTTTGCTTGTTGCTTATTGCTTTCTTTCTGTCTTTTGACACAAGGTGACATTTGTGCATACAGCCGTGTTATGCACAGGGCAAATATGCCTTACCTTTTGTAACAAAATCTTTAAAAGTGTTGTGACAGTTCCTGCTAGGCTGCAAGAATTGTTTAAAAGAGGCCAGTAAAGTTAGCCACAGGGAACTTTGAAAATCTTTGAGTTCAGAAGTGGGGATAATGGATTTCCTTCAATACCTAGTAGCCCAACATAATAGCAATCCTATGATTGGCATATAAGAATTTGTAGGAAATATGAAAGATTTTTCTCAGTGAATTTATATAACACATTTGTTATAGTAAAACCATATTATTATTCTATAATTATGCCATACAGTTGTTCTATGTGCACCTACTCTTTTGAGGAGGTTTTAATTGGACTTCATGCTTCAGGAATGTTCACTATCCAAGGTTTGATGAATAGTCCAGAGTCAGGATCTTCTCAGCAGCAATGCCCACAGTGTGGAATACATAGATACATTTTAGAACAGAAAAATATAGAAGAGGCATGCTGGTTCAGACTAAAAGCATATCTAGTCCAGCATCCTGTGTCCCCAATGGCCAACTGTAGTCCCACCTTTTCTTGCTTTCTAGCGGCCAGTAAGATATGGCAGTCGTGACTATAGTAACCTTTTAGAGCTTTGTCCTTTTTATTGTTATGTGTATTCAGACTGACTTTGTCTTAAGGCATCCCTCTCTTAGGATTTTCTTGGCAAGATTTATTCAAAGGAGTTTTG
>NW_024813333.1:0-2498 GCF_019175285.1 Sceloporus undulatus
TGTTAGGTTTTGTCTTTGTGATTTACTTTTAATTTTTATGGTGCATGTGTTCCGTGACTTGTGTAAGTGTACAAATAGTAAAACACTTGAGGGAGTAGGGAACAGTACTAGGAATTCATGGTCAAGGAGAAATACTAGAAGTGAGTTTATAGATGTTATTACAGAAACCAGGAAACAAAAGCATCTCTTAATGACCTCTGAGGTGGAGAAAAACTACTGGACCTGATCCCCTTCCGCATAACCATTCCTTCTCCTTTTGTGTCGTGTCTTTTTAGCTTGTAAGGCAGGGAACCGTCTAACTAAAATATTGTATGTACAGCGCTGTGTAAATTTACAGCGCTTTATAAATAAAGGATAATAATAATAATAATAATAATAATAATAATAATAATAATAATAATAATAATAATAATAGTGTTGTCTGCATATCTAAAGTTGTTCATGTTCCTTCCTGTCATGTATACTCCTTCTACCTCCTTTTCATTTTCATTTGCCTGTTTTCCCAGTGGTTGCAGCAGCAGCCTTGTGGCTATCTGCTGCGGTGGAGGGGGGCAGGGAGGGGGTGCTGAGACAGCTATTGCCCTCTGATCTGCCTCTTTGCTCACCCACCATCCTCTTTGCTATCCTTTCCCCCCGAATTCTAGATATCCCTCCTAAATTACAAATCCCAGGATTCTAAAGCATGGATCCATAGCAGTGAAAACAGAATAAATCGTACTTTAATTATAGAATGTATTTAAATAACAGACCTCCATTCTACAGAAGCAAACTCTGGACACTCCATGAAGATTTTTTTTGTAAAGGATGAAAGGAACTGTCAATCTAACCACACTAACTTCCACACAAATCCACCCAAACCATTGACTTTTCTGCTCAGCTGCAAAGCCACTGCATGTTTCCGTTATTACCTAAAATAATCTGGTTTTGCTCCAGACTAATCTGCAACTGACTTCAGCGCTGGATTATAACTCTGGATTGGATTGACAACTGAAACCCACTAGGTGACCTTGTGGGCAAGTCACACTCTGTCAGCCTCAGAGGATGGCCATGGTAAACCCTCTCTGAAGAAACTTGCCACAAACATCCCATGATAGGCATGCTTTAGAGGTTTGAGCATTGGACTATGACTCTGGAAACAATGTTAAAATCCCAACTCAGCCAATCCACTGCACAGGGTGACCAGACATCCTCCTTGTCCAGGACAACCTTATCCAGGACATATTCTCCATTTCAACCAGGAAGAATTCCAAAATGGCCTCCATTTTGAGCATGCCTAAGAAATATGCATGTCTTATTTCCATAAGTGTTTTTAACTTTTAGTCTGGAATGCCCTACATTTGTCTTGAATGTCCTACATTTTGTAGTGCTTTGTCCTCTTTTACAGTTAGGATATCTGGCCACCTTGCCAATGGTAACCATTGTGGGCAGGTCCCACTCTCTCATACTCAGAGGGTGACCATGAGACACCCCCCCAACAAAACTTGCCCAGAAATCCCTTAGGGTCACCATAAGTTAGAAACAGCTTGAAGGCACACAGCAACAACAATCTATAAGGTGGGGCTGACCAGACATCCTCTTTTTCCAGGACTGGTCATTCCAACCTTTTGTCCAGCAGAAATTCTAAAATGTCCTCCATTTTGAGCGTGACTAAGAAGTATGGATTTATATAAATATATAAATAATTAATAGAATATAAATGATATATTTATATATTTATATAAATTCATGCTTCTTAGTCATGCTCAAAATGGAGGACATTCTGAAATTTGTATAAACATAAAAATTATAAATAATACACACACACACACACACACACACACACACACACACACACACACACTGGAGTTTATTGCTAAGGTAGGTGCCTAAATCCCATGCAGAAATGGGATTTAAATCCTGGAAAACTCCCACAAAAGCAGGATCTTTTCAGACTCATTGGTGGCATTGAGCATTAACGCGAAAATAAACCACGCAGAAAGTGGGCAAAATTGGCTGCTTTTTACTTTCAGGAGAAATGGAATTTTAGATTCCCATTTCTGCACGGGATAAACCCTGTATGATAAACTCCATACATACATTATTGATATTGATATTTATAAATTCATTATATATTTATGTAAATCCATGCTTTTAAGTCAGATTTCAAGTGGAAGGCATTCTGAATAGAGGAAATGTATATACAATCATAGAAGAGTTGGAGGAAACCTCTAGGGCTATTAAGTCCAACCCATTGCCATGCAGGAACTCATAATCATAACACCCCCAACAGATGGCCACCCAGCCTCTGTTGAAAAACCTCCAAAGGAGAACAAACCAGTGACCTATAAATAGATATAATATATGTTTATAAATAATTTATAAATATAAATAATATATAGGGGCATCCGCTTCATCCTTATTTCACCTCTATTGTATAAACATCAAGGACACTCCAGTCAATTTTACACTTCTTTGCTGCTGGTGGACACCAACCTAGATACAACATGTAATGTAGCCAG
>NW_024813334.1:0-2498 GCF_019175285.1 Sceloporus undulatus
ACAAGAACTCCAGCCAATATCCAGGACAAAAAAGGAGCACAATAAAAAAAGATTGGTAGACCAGGCAAAAAGAATCTGTGAGCCCCACTTACTGGAAGATGAATCCAAGTGCCTAAACTGGGCTCTACAGGCTAATGATTACTCCAGCTCAGACATCAGAAGGGCTGCTAGACCCAGAAAAACCCATAGGAGTGAAGACTCAAAGGGAACCATGCATCAAAGGAGTCACAGACAGAATAGGGAAACACCAACCTCCAAATGGTTTACAAACTGACCAAGTAAATGCAGCAAATGCTCTCACAGCCGCAGGTTGTAGAATACTGTGCGGCTTTAGACAAGTCTACATAGGGATCACCAAATGCAGTGTTCAAACACAAATCAAGGAACATGAGAGACACCGCAAACTGGGTCAGACTGAAAAATCAGCAGTAGCAGAACACATTATAAACCATTCAGGGCATAAAATGCTGCTTGAAATGACTGACATTCTGGACCATGCCAACAACTACCAGGTCAGAATGCACAGGGAAGCCATTAAAATGCACAAACATGGAAAACATAGACAACTTCAATAGGAAAGAAGAAACCCTTAAAGTAAACAAAGTTTGGGTAAAAGTCCTGAAAAACACCAAAATCAAGACCCAGAAAATGCAAATGAAAACCACCCAGCATGTGGGAGGTTTCTCAGCAAATAATGGATCATTAATTAAATAGACACCCTGAGGTCTTGTCATTCAACCATAAAACAATATTGTTCTATTAGAACAATATACCAATTGTTCTTTACTTCCTCTTAACCAACAGTATGTTTACTCCACTCTCTTCCATTCCAGCATTCTCTGAAGATGCCAGCCTCAGCTGCTGGCAAATGTCAGCAATAAACTCTTCTAAAACACAGCCTCATATCCCCAAAAACTATGAATGCCGGCCGTGAAAGCCTTTAACTTCATGTTGTTTCTCTAACCCTTGGTTCTCCCACTTTCTTCAGTTTCTTTATTATTGTTTCTAATATGCTTGGTAGCGTGTTTTCATGTTGTTACTTAATAATCACTACCAGCCACTCCTTTGTGAACAAGAAAAAAACTTTTATTTACAGAAAGAACTTATGATGGTATATCTTTTGGTAGTTTGTTCTCAAAGCTTGTGGTTACAACATGTACTTGACTTCAGTTGTTACAAACTGACTTTGTTCCTGTTCACTCAATGACTTCAGTTAGACTTCAACTGTGCTTTAGTCCTTTACACATACCTTCTGCTAAAGCACATTCATTAGGAGTATAAATCCCATGAAACTCTCACTTCATTCCTAAGTTACAATTCTACACAATCATGTGGATATGAGCCTTCCTTATGTGACTTTCCACTTATCCAAAAGGTAATACTTTAAACTGATTTCATAGGACTTCTTTTGTCCTTTTTAAAATCTTTCCTCCTTATATGGGAATCTAAATCCTATTAAGGCTAGCCCTTATTTGTGAAGTTGAAGGCTTTCATGGCCGGCATCCATGGTTTTTTGTGGGTTTTTCAGACTATGTGGCCATGTTCTAGAAAATTTTCTTCCTGATGTTTTGCCAGCATCTGTGACTGGCATCTTCAGAAGATGCCAAACACAGATGATGGCAAAATGTCAGGAAGAAAATTTTCTAGAACATGGCCACATAGCCCGAAAAACCCACAAAAAACCACTAGCCCTTATTTCCAGCTGCACTCCTGGCAGTTCCAACTGCATTCTTGGCAATTCCCAGACACACTCCCCTGTGTAACTGGACTTCTTTTGTCCTTTTTAAACTTTTCTACCTTACCTGGGAGTCTAGATCCCATTAAGGCACATATCTACTTCTAATTACACTTTGGCAGTTCTAAGTCCTATACTAGCAGTTATTAACATACTCCTGCTTCTTAATGGGTCCTCTCCTTTTTATAGCCACTCACAAGGCAGTCACCCACCTTTTTGCCAGCCTCACTCCGATTGGCTGTTTTGAACATTCAATTTTGCCAGTGTCTCCACAATGACACATGCCCCCAGATTGCTCAGAGGCCATGCCAGGGCCACACTGGGGCTACCAAATATGGCCCAAAACCAACTGTGAAAGGAACAGATTCTTTCCACTCCTTTTCATGGCCCATTGAGGACTGCAGCAATGGGTGCCCTCAGGACTGCAGAATCTGGTTGCCGTGGTCCTGGGGCAGTCCCAGGACAATTGGCGTGTCCCAGGACTGCCCCAGGACCATGGCAACCAGACTCTCCAGTCCTGAGGGCACCCACTGCTACAGTCCTCAATGGACCATGAAAAGGAGCAGAAAGAAACTACTCCTATCACAGTTGGTTTAGCCCCATCTGCTTGTGCTAACAGTCCATGTGAAGCAAATTAGTTGAAGATACTTGTGATATATTTATATTGCTCCATTCAAAGAGTTTTTGTTTCTGTTTTTTGTGCCTCTAAAATACAGTACAGTGGTACCCCGGGATACGAAATACCCACGTTACGAAATTTCCG
>NW_024813335.1:0-2498 GCF_019175285.1 Sceloporus undulatus
TTTTTTTTTTTAGGGTTTTAGGGGCGGCAGTGAAGGGCTTGGGATAGATTCGATCATTAGAGATATAGACATCTGGGTTTGCAGAAGGCATGGAGTCCTCATGGGAAATAGTCTGTCTAAGATGAAAGTGGCAAACATATCACATGTCTTCTAGATAGCTTGGGAAACAGGTTGATAGCGGCATCAGTGGTCCTATATGTAAGGCCAGCTGGGCTGCTAAAGCTGAGGGGTCCTTATCCACAGCTAAGACAATAGTACAGATTTTTGTTAAAAAAATATATCAAGATAGATGGGGGGGCAGGGAAGGGATGAGATACACATGAACCAGAATGGGGCCAGATTGTTGACACTTAACATTAAAGTGATGGCTGAGAAAAAGGTAGCTGAACCCTAAGGGAAAGTAACAGATGAGAATGATGTCATTTGGGTTGAATCATCCATAGCATATGAAAGTTAGAAATATTTCCAATTACTCAAATGGGGACAGAGTAGAAATATGCAGGGAGCATACAGTATAGCAGGAGCTGGAATCATGCAGTCCTCCAGATGTTATTGGACTTTAAATCCCAGCAACCCTAGCCAGCAATGCCAATGGTGAATAATGTGGGCAGTTGCAGCACATCTGGAGGGCTTCATGATTCCCACCTGTACAGTAAAATGAGATTAAGAGCTAAAACAAAAAAATGTAATGCACTAGAAATACTTAGAGAAAGACATCAAGTCAGTGCCGTTACTGTGGTTGGTGTCATCCGGTGCGGGGGGGGGGGGTGGCTTCTTCCTTTCAACTACCTGGAGTAGTTGCTCAAGAGAATAGCCATGCCAGACCCTAAATGGAAGGCAACATCCTCCAGCAGTGGCTGCTACTGGGGGGTGATGCTGCAGCCTCCACCCCTTTCTCACGTATAAATGGGAGACCCTTTTTCAATTGCCCAGCACCTGTGCTAATTCTACCAGTACTACTAGGTATTCTGCCTCACCAGGTGTACCCCTTCTGGGGTATATGCCTGGTGCAATTTGTATCCCCTGCACACACTCTGCACACTCAATTACTGTGCTAGAAGCCTCCAAGATGAAATAAGAGAAATGGACTCCTTGGATTTAAGGAAGTTGAGTAAAACTGGACTGTGATTCAAGGAAGAAATTATTGTAGTAGTGACTGAAATGTTGTAGCAATGGGCCACTACAACTAACAACGAGTGGCGAAATCTGCATTCCAGTTATTATAAGGAGGGTAAATCCTAGAAATTCTAAACAAATGTAAGCAATGGGTTGACAAAGTTTGCTGCTGACTAAAGTATTGGGGGTGATTAGAACAAAAAAGGATTGTGAAGTCATAGAATAATAGAATCATTGAGTTGGAAGAGACCGCAAGGGCCATCCAGTCCAAACCCCTGCCATGCAGGAACTCTCAATCAAAGCATTCCCGACAGATGTCCATCCAGCCTCTGTTTAAAGACTTACAAGGAAGGAGACTCCACTACACTCCGAGGGAGTTTGTTCCATTGCCGAACAGCCCTTACTGTCAGGAAGTGCCTCAAAATGATCTCTCCAAACTAAGGGAATGGCCATTAAAATGGCATATGTGGTTCAGCATAACTATAAAGCCATGCACACTACAGTGCGTCCTCGCCTTACGCGGGGGATCCGTTCCGGATCCCTCCGCATAAGACGAATTCCGCCTATGCTCGAGCCCCACTGGAAACAATGGGGCTCGTGCTCAATTGAATGGGACGCGCCGCCCCTTCCGCCCAGCCGTGGCTTGAGCGCGTATGCTCAAGGCCGCGTATGGCGCGCCCGCGTATGGCGCAGGCGCACTGTAGTACTAAAAATCCAAGCTTTACAAACACACTGTAGAAAACTGAGTTGGTGATAAATGCCTAAAAAAGGGATCTTGGGATTTTGGGAGATAATTTGATAAAAATGTCAAGCCAATGTGTGGCTGATGGAGGAAAGAAGGAAAGAAGGAAAGAAGGAAGGAAGGAAGGAAGGAAGGAAGGAAGGTAGGTTCCATGTTGAGTATTATTAGAGAACAAATTTTGAAAAAAAGTAAATTGCTAATATCATGCTGCTCTATAGTGTGACCATACTTATTACATTATGTCTGATCACTTCAACTTTTCCAGCTTTTGAGGAGCTTATTTAGCTTAGAAAAAGGGTAATGCGTAGGCATGATGCAAATGAATAAAATGATGCAAGATGTGAAAATGTGGATAGGGAAGTTTTACTTTCAATATGAGAAAATAAGGTCATACAGTGAAGGTGAGCAGTTTGCCAGGGAGCAGGGACGTAGCCAGGATTTTGGGAAGGGGGTGGGGTCAAGACTAAGTGCCACCATTTTGAGAGGCTAAGAGCCCCCCCAAGACACAAAAAGAGGGTCGAGCGTTTACCCTCGACACCTCAATGGCACCACTTTAACTTCCGTTATGGCTTCATGCTATGGAATCTTAGGATCTGTAGTTTTGAGGACCTGTTGAGTCATCTGTCAGGTGCCACAACAA
>NW_024813336.1:0-2498 GCF_019175285.1 Sceloporus undulatus
TGAATTATTCATGGTGTTGATGCAGTAGAAATACATTCACTGCCAACACTGTAGACATTGTTTACATTGACTTTGATTACCCTGATTTGTCATATGCACATTGTTGATTGTAGTTTACCATTGTATCTTGTCATTTTGTATATAGTATTGTACATTTGGAAAATAAGACATGTTTAAGCAATAATAGATATCATTTGTTGTTCCCCTTTTTTCTATACTGTTGAAGTGTAAGCTTGCTGCTCGTTTTTTGGTGTATCATTTACAAATAGACATAAGTCTAGAAATGTTAATTTAAAAATTGACCCCAAAAAACTGGGTTGATTTATCCATGAGCCAATGTACTGTACTTTAACTCCTATAAAAAAAAGAACCATGCCTTTCTCTGACTTGGCAAAAGGTGTAGCTTAGTCCGTCCCAGGAGAACCTAAAAGAAGCACAACCCCCTTTACTTTCTCCACTGCAGTGCTGCTTCTTGCCTTTTTAAATGTCTGGGTGGGAAAATAGTAGCATACTTTGGCATCATTTTCCTTTCCATCATCTTTTACATTCTTTGTTATATGCCCCTAAGTTTTAACCCTTGACTTATACACTGGTTATATAAAAATCCACAATTTTTTTTGGCCCCAAAGTCTGTTCTCGACATATACATGAGGTTGACTTATAGTTGAGTATGTATGGTAATACATGGAAGTATTACTCTTTTAAAAATGAACTTAATCAAAACAGTGGTACTGTACCTAAAATTTCCCCCAATTAGTCTTTTTGTTTATTTGTCCTTAAGCAACCGCAGGAGCACTTAACAGCAGTACAGCAACCTAGATGATCTTACTTTCTAAGCTATAAGTCAGTCAGGATGGAATGTACTTAAATATTCAGCTAGGTTGTAATCAGGAATTTCTGTGCCATTGGAGGGCCAAGATTAAAGCTCGTTCCTTAGTAGCTTAGGCTGCGCCCACACTGAAGAAATACTGTAGTCGAGTTTGATACCATTTTAACTCATGGCTCACTGCTATGGGATTCTGAGAATTGTAGTTTTTTGACATTTAGCCTTCTCTGTTGAGGAGCTCTGCTGCCACAACAAACTGCAATTCCCAGAATTCACTAATATTGAACCATGGCAGTTAAAGTGGTGGGAAACTGGATTATTTCTGCAATGTAGGTGCAGCCTTAGTAGAGAGCTGGTTCTGCTTGAATTTCCTGTCCGTTTCTGCAGCTGGTTTGCTTAGTTTCTGCTGTTCACTCTTCAAAGACTGATTGTAAGTTCTCCTTTTGTGACCCTCCCATATTTTCTCACTATTTTTTCCCCTTCTTACAAAAGAATCACTATAGAGCTGTTCCCCAAAAGGTGGAATCACTGTGCCGTGCCCTGCAATCAGTAATGCTGGGAGCCCTCTGTCTAGAAGCACCTGAGCTCTGCTCAGCCTAGTAAAGTACTGTATCATCAGTAGCTCTATGGTTTCAATCAAAAACCAAGATGAAGTCCTCTGTTGCTTCTACTGTTTTCGAAAATACTTATCTTTTCTCCCTAGGGCCCAAAACAGATGGGCCGAAAGCGCTGTGTCAGCGCCGCAATTAGGGTTCCAGAGCACGCAGCAACCACACGCTCTGGAACCCTAATACGTATGGATGGCACCATCTTTATGTTGCACCATCCATATGTAGTTCATGTCCACAACGGAAGCATGGCGCTGCATCCACACCTCCAGGTGCTGTGCTTGTGTAGTGCAGGTGTCATAATACGCTAATGGAGCACTGATGACATCCTGCCTGTGCGCACAAAAGAACCTGCTTTTAGTTGCTGCAGGTTCCCTCCAGAGGGAAAATGGGTGGCTCCAGACTGCCCCTTTGGGGTGGTCTCTCGAGCCCCTAGGTTTAGTTACAGAATGAAGAGGTATAGTTTACAAAGCTGAGTCACATTCCAGACATCCCAGATCTTGTTTTCTGCATCAGAGATTACACTTAACTTTTTCGCAGGCAATGAGTTGTGCTCTAATTGACTTCCATGGTTCTTTTATACAGTATTCCATCCATGTGTGTATATAAGCACTTCTTGAGGCTGGTCTGTATGTGATAACAATACAACTCTCACCCAACCTGCTGCCCTCCAGATGTTTGAAACTAAGGACCCAAATAGACAGGCCAAAATAAAGCTGCTTCAGGTCACTTTGGAAGTACACTTGTCCCTCCATATTCGCTAGGGTTAGGGGCACAAGACCCCTGTGAATATGGAAAAACCGCAAATAACAAAAACACCATGTCTTTACCTGAGAGGACACTCTCTAGGAATCTCTAGGTCCTCCAGGGCAACTCTGGCCAACGTCTGAGAGACACTGACCACAAATGCCTAGTAGTGTATCCTCTCTAGGAATCTCTAGGTCTTTCAGTGCCACTTTTAGT
Organism: Sceloporus undulatus; assembly: GCF_019175285.1. NCBI lineage: Eukaryota > Metazoa > Chordata > Lepidosauria > Squamata > Phrynosomatidae > Sceloporus > Sceloporus undulatus. The sequence goes on from NW_024813336.1 coordinate 2,398, forward strand.
TAAGGTTGACCATAGAGTTGCACTGGAGGACCTAGATATTCCTAGAGAGAACCTATTAATCAAATCCGTGAATAATCCGCAAATATCAAATCCGCAAATAT
>NW_024813337.1:0-2498 GCF_019175285.1 Sceloporus undulatus
TTGCTACCAGGACCCCTCTTGGATCCCAACATCCAGGGATGCTCCAGCCCCATTCAATATAATGGTAGAGGACAAGGGTTTCTCCTTCAGTTTCCTGCATCACAGGGGGCCCTATGGCCTAGGATTAGATTGCAGTCCCCAGTATCCTGAGCTCAGGCTTCTGGGAGCTGCAATCCAACCAAGTATCATAGCTCCTTGGGATCCTTGGCTGAGGGTTGGTTGAAAGGTTCCTTACGGCTCCCACCATCCATGGATGCTCAAGTCCCTTTCAATACAGTGGGCTAGACCAGTGGTGTCCCTTCTACAAAGTGATAACATTCAATGCTTTTTGGAATATATATGTATTTTGTGGGTCCTCCGTATCCTCTGGAATTTGCTTGTCGTGTGCCTTCAAGGAGGTTCCAGTTTACGGAGACCCTCATGTGAAACTATCCTGAGGCTTTCTTGGTAAGACTTGTTCAGGGGAGCTTTGCCATTGCCTTTCTGAGGCTGAGAACATGTGGCTTTCATGACCAAGTTGGGAACTGAACCCACAGTTCAACCCTCAAAGCACGATGCCATATCTTAGATATTTGGACAAAGACTGCCATTTGAAAACAAACCCAGAAATCCCTGTGCATCCCTTGGGTTGCATCCGCACTGCAGAGATGATCCCGGTTGTCGCGATTTTATCTGCCATGGCTCAGTGCTATTGATAGGTTTGATTTATTACGGCACATAGCCAGCATAGTAAAAAAATGAAATACACAGATTTACTTACAAAAATTACCAGAAGTATATTAAAAGGCAGAAAACATATGTAAAATACACCATTTAAAATACGAACGCTGTCCATTCGTGATTCATGACATTGGTCTCCACAACTAAGAGCTCCCACAAAAATCTTTATTAGCTTTACTCAAAAGAGATGAAAAACTGCTTTGCCAGCAAAATATTAATAGACTATAATCTGTTGAAACACTTCCTCTCATAATTGTTGAGACTTTATAGAGACATTGCAGATAACATTCTTATTATTGTAAATCAATTTTTGTAAATCAATCTGCTTATTTTTTCCATCCTAGCTATGTGTGATAATAAATCAAATCAAATAATCAATCAATCAATGCTATGATAGCCTGGAATTTTTACTTTGCCATAGCACCAGAGCTCTCTGACAGAGAAGGCCACATAATAATAATAATGTCTCACACAACTGTAACTCCCAGCATTCAATAGCATTGAGCTGTGAAAGTTAAAGTGGTGTTAACCGGGATTATTTCTGCAGTGCGGATACAGCCTTAGGCCAGAATGGAGAACTGTAGGAATTTGGGGGTGCATTCCTGGGACCTTGGCATACTGGATTCTCTGATCACATCCCCCCAAATCAATATCCCACCAATGTAGAGAGATCCATAGAGGATGGCATTAGACTCCAACATGATAGTCTTAATTTGATGGAAGAGTCTGGCACCTTGGATCCTTGTTTAAAAGCTCAGACTATGACCCCAGTGACTTCTGTTGGTATAAGAACCACTGCTGCCCAGATGGAGAGGCAATTTATGTTCTGACTATCCGTAGGCATATTGGCAATGGACTCTTTGACACAGAAAATCACGACTCATGGGTTACGATGCATGTGATTTAGGTTTAATAGGAAACCAAGGAACCCCTCTGAAAGCAAGGCCCAAAATGACCCCAAGAGGATCTGCCAACTAACGCCAGAGGAAGGGCTCCCTTCAACTTAAGCGGCCAAAATATTCACCATTGTCTGGTACAACAGTAATGAGAAAAAGTTTTAGGACCACAATATGTGGTGACAGGATCTGGCTCATAGGTTGAGTAGTGACCCCAGACAGGGTACCCATCTGTGTGGAGGATGCGTTTCTTCCACCAAACCAGAAAAGCCAGGGACTCCTGGGACACCTCCATAACTGCTACCATCAAGCTTTGCAGATCCAAGGCCAAACGTTGGGATGCATGTGGAAGGTGGAATAATGTAGGATGTCATAGAGAATGACATGTCTGGGTGATGGGGCAGAGTCTGAAAGAGTGCGAGAAAGAGGGGGAGTGATCAGTACACAATGAGACCATGAACAACGCAACCTCATCATCATTCCTGGACACAGTCAACAGAGGAATGAAGGAGAGCCAACTGAATTAATCACCAGGGAAGGTTTTGATGTCCTTCACTTCGGACCTTCTCTTGGGACTTCCTTCCTCTGACTGAACTCAGTATGTTTCCAAAATGCAACTGATAACATTGGGACATCACTGCTGTCCTACTCTTATTTTACAACCATTTTACATACCATTCAGTTGCTGTTGCTCTTTTCTTTTCTATTTCCAATTGTCTCTAACTCTATGCATTAGCAGTCCATGAAGTTGAATAATATTTTATATTTAACTCTGCAAACTAGCAGAGATTACTTCTCACATATTTTTAAACAAAGTATGATTTTCAGTATTTGTAATTCTTCCTTTCTCCTCACAAAGTAGATTACAAATCTTGACAGAGG
>NW_024813338.1:0-2498 GCF_019175285.1 Sceloporus undulatus
AAAAAAAACCCTGGCTACGTCCTTGGCTGAGGATTCTGAGAGTTACACTCCAAAAATGTAATATTTCTAAGCTGTCCACCTCCCAGTGGCTGTGTCCATGCATTCTTCCCAAGCAGGCTGGGAATATGAATGAAAAACCTGCAAAATTCATCCAACCTTTTGGACTACAACTTCCAGAATTCCCCAGCCAGCATGGACACTCACTATGATTCTGGGAGTTACAATCCAAAAAGTAACATTTCTAAACTGTCCGCTTCCCAGGGACTGTGCCCATGTATTCTTCCCAAGCAGGCTGGGAATGTAAATGAAAAATATGCAAAATTCATCCAGTTCAAAACAACAGCAGATGGAGGTGGTGCACCACAATGTGAAATATTGAGTTGTCTGAATTTTATTCTTCTTTCATATTCTGGCATTTTTTAAAAATGAAATTGACTGACCTTTTCTTAACTGATTTTAATATAGAGCCACATCACTGTTATATGGGCATATAATGGATGTATGAACTTCCAGAATTTTTATACCCCAGTGAGGAATATACTGCTGGCCTTTAATGCATTGCTTTACTGCACCAGTATAAACAGCAATAATCATAAGCAGCTGTGTACAGATTTATCTGCAATATGGATGTGGTAATAGGGCTGCCCCTTTTTTAGCTGAGTACAAAATTGTCAGTCATCTGCTTATGCCTTCAAATTTTATTATGCAAATACTCCTCATGAGGAGAGATGACGACGATGATGATGATGATGATGATGATGATCATCATCATCATCATCATCATCATCATCATCATCATCATCATCATCATCATCTGAAGCCTATCCACATTCTCTGGACTGGAATTGTTATAGATCTGTTTCATGTATTCACTAGCTATCACTCCAGTTTGCATGATGGAGGAGTAGCATGAGCCACACTATTCCATCCTGCTCATATTTTGTAAAGTGGTCCTCCACACAGAGGTGTGTGTCATTCTTATGAATTTCCATGAGAGACGGAAAGTCAGGAGATGGAAGCAGACCTCTTCTTTATTAGTTAAATTTCTATCCCATCTTTCTTCCAATGAGCTCAAAGCAGCACATATGGCTCTCTTTCTCACCCATACAACTTGAGCCTCACAACAACCCTGTGAGGTAGGTCAGTCTGAAAGATAGATTGACAGATCCAAGGTCACCCAGTAGGCTTCAGAGCTCAGTATGGGACTGAACTGGAATCTCCCAAGCCCCAATTCTATACTATACCATACTGGAGTAGAGGGTTCACATTGGTAACATTCTTTTTTCCCCTTCCCATGCTCTCTAACTGGATGATGGCAGCTTGTAGTACAGCACATCTGGAGGGCATGAAAGTCCAAAACACTCTGCAGAAATAATCCAGTTTGAGACCTCTTTAACTGCCCTGGCTCAGTGCTAGGGGATCCTGGGGATTGTAGTTTATTGTGGCACTAGAGCTCTCTGAGACAAAAGGCTAAATGCTTCACAAAACCACAGTTCCCATCCTTCCCTAGCATTGAACCAAGGCAGTTAAAGTGGCTTCAAACTGGATTATTTTTGCAGTGTGCTTTGGACCCAAGATAGAGACAGTTGCATGGGATGAGGAGGTGACCGGGTGCACTTCTTCTTCTCCATAATAACTAATGACCAGCTGGGCTACTAAAACTAGCTAGGCCACTAAAATATTTATCCTATTTAAATTTATCCAGTTCACATTTGTAACTGAATCTCATCCTAAATATTTATTTATTCATTAAAATATTTCAGTCCTGTGAAATTTCAGAGAAAAACAATTTTATTTGTTTGTTTGTTTGTTTCAATTGTATAAAAGCATGTTAAACAAATTTCCAAGTTAAAATGGTTGAACAGCCTAAAACAGTTAAAAAGAAGAAGAGGAGGAGGAGGACAAAGAAGAGGAAGAAGAAGAAGAAGAGGGAAGAAAGAGAAAGAGGAGGAAGGAGAACTAGAAGAAAAAGGAGGAAGAGGAGGAGGAGGAAGAGGACAAAGAAGAGGAAAAGGGGGGAAAGAAGAAAAAGAGGAGGAGGGGGAGGAGAAAGAGGAGGAGGAGGAGAAGACACTACTACCCAAAGGCTTAAATTAAAAGCTGTGCTTTAACTTATCACACACCTCTTTTCGTGCCCAACTTGGCCGCATTGCATACCCAATCCAGACTCCTGGCATACTTTTCAAAGAACGGGAAAGTATCATTCTTCGAAAAGTATGCCAGGAGTCTGGATTGGATACGTGATGCAGCCGAGTTGGGCATGGAGGTGTGCGATTAGATCCGTTTTCTCCTGTTTAAGCTCCTACCCAGCCCATGCCCAGATCAGACAAAAAGAAGCATGCTGCAATAATCTCCTAATATTGGACCTAATCAGGCTCCAAGAGAAGGACATGCCATAAATGGGATGCCACAGCAGGGACGGTCCTCTCACGTCCCTATGCAATGTAACATTCCATCTTAGTTGGACCTGAAGGAGGGTCCCATCAGGCGTGCACGCA
>NW_024813339.1:0-1496 GCF_019175285.1 Sceloporus undulatus
CTTGGAGACACAAATATGGAGACAGGAGAGAGTTTACATTTTTCTCTGAACGCCATAAAACTTTTTCCAGAATCGATATGTTTTTTGTTTCCAAACTCTTAGCCCCAAGAATTGTGAAGGTAGAAATGCTACCTAAATTGTACTCGGACCACAATCCAATATTGCTAACAATGAAAAGAGAAATTATAGAGTATAGTTGGAAATTACAAGATTACTTACTCCTATGTCCAAAGTTAATAGAGCAAGCAAAACAAGTGATCCAAAACTATTTCCATGAAAATCTATATAAAGGCACAGACACGCAAGTGGTTTGGGATGGGAGTAAAGCGGTCATTCGAGGCTTCTTCATAAAAAAACACCATGAAATGCTGACCAATAAAAAAAGAGGCTAACCCAGATTACGGACCAGATAAACAAAAAAGAGGAAGAACTAAGACAGGATCCTAACTCTGATTCAACACTTAGAGAAATTAAGATTTTACAATCACAATATAATATGCAGAATGCGGAGGACTTAGCCAAAATGTTGAAAAGAATGAAAGTTAAACACTTTCAACAAGCAAACAAACCGGGTAGATGGCTGGCCCATAAATTGTGTAAAGCTAAAGAAGGGAGAATTATAACCAAGATAAAGGACGGCCCTAAGACATATACAGACACGAAAGGAATTAAATTAGCTACTACAAAATACTTTACCAAGATGTTTTTGTCAGAGCACATTGGAAAGGTCTCTAGAGAAAATTACTTTCAAGAAGCTCAACTACCGGAATTAGATAAGGATCAAACTGAATTCTTAAACAAGCAGATAACAATGGAAGAACTACTAGAGGCAATTCAAAGTGCGAAAATAGATAAAGCCCCAGGTCCCGACGGCTTTACAATTAGATATTATAAGACATTTCAAAATGAAATTAGTAAGCCTTTGTTAGAAGTAATGAATGCAATCGATGGAAAACAGCTGCCCCCCGACCTGGGAAGAAGCTAATGTAATACTGCTACCTAAGGAAGGGTGTGATCATCAACTTCTCCAGAATTATCGGCCGATATTCCTGCTTAATGCAGACTATAAACTCTTTGCAAGTATAATGGCTAATAGACTTAAAAAGGTGCTGCAGTACATCATTCAGGAAGATCAATGTGGCTTCCTCCCAAAGAGGCATTTAAATGAAAACCTGCGAATTATTTTGGATGTGATTGAGCATTTTGACTGTAATAATGAGAGAAAACTTGCACTGATCTTTCTCGATCTAGAGAAAGCATTTGACAGCCTTGAATGGTACACGATAATTAGAACATTAAAACTTATCAAAGCCGGAAATAGATTTACCAATTGGGTAAAAGCTATATACACTAAACCAGGGGTAGGCAACCTGCGGCCCGCGGGCCGGATGCAGCCCGGCAAGGCCTTGGGACTGGCCCCAGCCTGGTCCTGCTGCCGATTGCCGCTGGGGCCTTTGGCGTCTCGCGCGAGGGGCATGGTGGGGCAATTGTCTATA
>NW_024813339.1:1596-2497 GCF_019175285.1 Sceloporus undulatus
TTGTCCTACATTTGTCCCGGCTTATTTATTTATTTAATTTTTTTTAATTTTTTTTAATTATTTATTTTTTTGGCTTCGGCCCCCCCAGTTGTCTGAGGGACAGCAACCCGGCCCCCGGCTCAAAAGGGTTGCCTACCCCTGCACTAAACAATCAGCTAGAGTAATTATAAATCAACAAAGAACAAATCCCATTTCTTTGCATCGTGGTACCAGACAGGGCTGTCCACTGTCACCTTTGCTTTTTATTTTAGTTCTAGAGTTATTATTAATTAATGTAAGAGAGGATAAGGATATAAAGGGGGTTAAATTTTAAGGAGAAACGCTGAAGACAAGGGCTTACACGGATGACATTGTTATTATGCTACAAGACCCAAGTGCTAGTATTCAAAAGTTGTTAGGACAACTAAAAAATTTTGAAAAGTTTTCTGGTTTAAAAGTCAACATAGAGAAATCTGCCATGATGACAAAAAATATGAATAAGGAAGAACAAGAGAATCTCTCACAGATCTCAGGTTTCATTGTAAAAGATAAAGTTAAATATTTGGGTATCTCTCTGACGAATAAGAACTCAAACCTGTTTAAGAATAACTACCAAACAAAATGGACAGAAATCAGAGGAGATTTAAAAAAGTGGCAAGATTTAAAACTTTCCTTATTAGGCAAAATCGCTGCAGTTAAAATGAATGTCATACCGAAATTATTATTTTTGTTTCAAGGAATACTGATAATTAGATATGACAAAATTTTTAAGGAATGGCAAAAACAGCTGGCTGATTTTGTTTGGACGGGGAAAAAACCAAGAATCAAACTCAAGATTCTTCATGATGCTAAGCAAAGAGGAGGTTTTGCTTTCCCTAAATTGAGCCTATATTATGAAGCCAGTGTAATAATGTGGTTAAAA
>NW_024813340.1:0-2497 GCF_019175285.1 Sceloporus undulatus
GCCGTGAGAGAGTCCCTCCTGTCCTTCGCTGAGCGCACCATTTGCTGGATTTCCTTGGTCGGTTTGTAGACCATTTGGAGGATGTGTTTCCTCACCAGTTTCCCTATTCTGTCTGCGACTTCTTTGATGTATTGTAAACATACCTTCCCTTTAGGTAGTTGTTTTTCTGGATCTGACAGCCCTTCTGACCACATACTGGATATGGGAGCTGGTTGGAGGACGGTCTCTGGAAGGTTTCTCTTTGGCCCCTTTATTGCATCAGGAAGGGCATCTGTGGGGGGGCTTTGTGCCTTCCTGGCTGGGAGGGCGTTGGACTGGATGGAGTCCCATCTGACTCTAGGAGCCCATGATTCTTTGCTTGGAAGAGGAGCATCTTCTTCCCTGGAAGAGCTCCCATACTTTGAGTGGGGCAGTTTCCCTTGTGTCCTGGGAGGAACCTCTGCTTCTGGGAAGGCCCTCTGGCAGGGATGCTGCCCCTTGTGGTGGGTGGGATGGGGTTCTTCCCGTGGCAACCAGGCGGCGGGCGCCCCTTCTGCATGCCCTCCAGGCCTTGGAGTGCTGTGTACCTTCCTGGCTGGGAGAGGGTTGGACTGGATGACTCCTGGGGTCTCTTCCTAGGAGCCTATGACTCTTTGTTTAGAAAAGGAGAGTCCCTCCAAGTTTGACTGGGATCAGTTTCCCTTTGAGTTCTCCTAAGAAGCCAGACCTCCCTTCCTCAGCCCCATTTTCCTTGGAGGAGACTCCCAGGGGTTCAACTCTGGCTCTCCTGAGAAGCTCCTGCTCCAGAGAGGAACCTCCAAGACCCCTTTAATAATTCAATCTGTTTTTAAACCATTGATATTCCCACCCCCCAAAGGGGAGCTGCACCATCCCTGGAGGCACTGCAATAAAAGGTCGATGTGTGGAGTGGATGGAGCATGCTCCTATTCCATCTCCCAGCTCCAAACATCCATTTAATACAGTGGGCCCTTGGTATACGTGGGGGATCCATTCCGGACACCCCTACTTATACCAAAATCCACGTATGCTCAAGTCCCATTTGTCCCAATGGCGGCGTGCTGCTGTGGGGCAAGCTGGGTGGTAGCGGAGGTGGTGGAGGCCAAGTCTTGGCTTCCTCGCTGCCACCGTGAAAAGGCGCGATGGTGGTTCTGGAGGCCTCTTGGCCCCCAACAGCACTGCCACCAGGCCTTTCCTGTGGTGGCGGTGAGGAGGCAGAGCCGCTGCGGCAGAGGCCTTGAAGGCCTCCAGCGCTGGCATCGGGCCTCCTCCATGTCTCTGCCGCCGCGGAAGGGCCAGATACCAGTGCTGGAGGCCAACAGGGCCCCAGCATCAACACCTGCCCCTTCTGCGGCAGCAGTGGCTGCGAGGATGCTGGGTGATGGTGTCGGAGGCCTTGAAGGCCTCTGGCACTGCTGCCCTCCACACCTCCTCCTCAAAAAAAGGCACGGAGGCAGTAAAGAGGAGGCGCGGAGGGCAGCAGTGGCAGAGGCCTTCAAGGCCTCTGACACCGTCACCCGGCCTCCTCACCGCCACTGCGGAAGGGGCGGGTGTCAGTGCTGGGGACCTCTTGGCCTCCAACACCAGTATCCGGCCCTTCCGCAGCGGTGGAGGCATGGAGGAGGCTGGATGCCGGCGTAGAGGCCTTGAAGGCCTCCGGCACAGGGGCTCTGCCTCCTCACCGCCACTGCGGGAAAGGCCCGATGGCGGTGCTGTTGGGGGCCAAGAGGCCTCCAGCACCGCCATCATGCCTTTTCACGACAGCGGCGAGGAAGCCAAGACTTAGCCTCTGCCGCCGCCACCTGGCTTGCCCCGCAGTAGAAGGAAGTTGTCCCCAATGGTGTGCCGCCATTGGGGACAATTTCCAGATTTGCCATCCGCGGATGCTCAAATCCGCAGATGGCAAATCCGCATATAAGAAGGGCCGACTGTACATAGTCCTCAAATAGGGGATGTATCAGATATTAAACTGATAAGAACAGATTAAACCTTTTATTAAAGAATATTTAGGAATACAGTTTAACATAAAACAATAAGTAATACATATCAAGCCAACATATTTTACATATCAATATATTTTAAGTAAAATAGAGCACACTAAGGAGTCACACACACACACACACACACACACACACACATATATATATAATCTCCTTTACTTTTAATCACTAATATATCTATGCAGTTGCATACCATAAAAGGAAAGAGAAAGAGAAAAAGAAGAAGGGAGAGAAGGGGAGGAATAAAGGGGAGTTAGAAAAGAAGACTGAAACCCCAGCTGGTTCCTCATACTGACGATGGCCCGAAATGTGCTCAATGTAAATGTTTCTGGACCATCTAATGCTATCTGGCATTTTCCCAGGACTTTATAACAATTTAATACTTTCTTTAGAAGCTCTAGCTCACTTTTCTCTGTATTAAATCCCTCTCATTTTAAATCCATTTAAAATCTCTCTTGTAGTTGATTGTATAAGAGCCGATGCATTTGGGAATCTTGCTG
>NW_024813341.1:0-2497 GCF_019175285.1 Sceloporus undulatus
ATATGTTTCTCTGTGCCTCCGACTGATGCAGTGACTAGGGATGGCATCTCTCCTCTAAATGCTTGTCTGGAGTCGGTAATGGGCTGGATGAGGGAAAACAGACTCAGTCTGAATCCAGAGAAAACGGAAGTACTCGTGATTGGTTCCCCTGGCCTGGGGAAGGAAATTTGTCCACCTGTCCTGAATGGGGTCACGCTTCCCCTGAAGGACTCAGTTCGTAGTCTGGGGGTGCTTCTGGACTCGTCGCTCCGCGTGACATCTCAGGTGGATGCGACGGTCAGAGGCACCTGTTACCAGCTTCGGCTGATACGCCAGCTGTGACCCTACCTGGGCCGGAGGGACCTTGAAATGGTTGTACATGCTCTGGTAACCTCTTGGTTGGATTTCTGTAATGCACTCTACATGGGGCAACCCTTGTACCAAACCCGGAAGCTTCAGTTAGTACAGAATATGGCAGCAAGGTTGGTTACTGGATGCCCCAGGACTAGCCATATAACACCTATTTTACAAGATCTACATTGGCTGCCTATTCGCTTCCGGGCGCAATACGAGGTGTTGGTTATTACCTATAAAGCCCTAAATGGCTTGCGCCCAGGGTACTTAGAGGACCGCCTCTCCCCATATAATCCGCCCCACACTCTCAGATCGGTCGGGAAGCATTTGTTGAGGGTTCCGAAGACAAGATACTCCTCGTCTTCACATAGGGCATTTTCTACCTTGGCCCCGCAGATCTGGAACTCCCTTCCTGATGGGCTCTGCTCTGTCTCCTCCCTTGACGTGTATAAGAAGAATCTTAAGACCTTTCTTTTTTGACAAGCTTTCCCCCATGTGTCTTAATTCCATTCTGTTCTCCCCTTGATATGCAATTGGGAGATCCAGCTAGTGTATTTCCTGGGTTTTAATATTTGTGAACTTTTTTATATAATTTTAATTGATGATATGTGTTATTGATTTGTTTTATTGTCTCACATTTTTGTTTTGTGTTGTACACCGCTTTGATCAAATTTGGAAAAGCAGTTTTTAAATAATAATAATAATAATAATAATAATAATAATAATAATTATTATTATTATTTCAGCAAAGAATAAGTAAAGAGATAATACAGGAATATCTTGTTAATCTAAATGAATTTAAGCCTCCAGGACCAGATGGACTACATCCAAGGGTATTAAAAGAACTGGCAAATGTAATATCGGAGCCATTGGTAATAATCTTTGAGAACTCCTGGAGAACAGGAGAAGTGCCAGCAGACTGGAGGAGGGCAAACATCCCCATCTTCAAAAAGGGGAAAAAAGAGGATCCCAACAATTATCGTCCAGTTAGTCTGACATTAATATCTGGAAAGACTCTAGAGCAGATCATTAAACAGAAAGTCTGTGAACTTGTAGATGGCAATTCCATAATCACAAAAAGTCAACACGGGTTTCAGAGAAACAAGTAATGCCAGACAAATCTGATCTCTTTGATTTCTTTGATAAAATTACCAGCTTGGTAGATGAAGGGAATGCTGTGGATATAGTATATCTTGATTTCAGTAAGGCCTTCGACAAGGTTTCCCATGACATTCTTGAAAACAAACTTGTAGAATGTGGGCTAGACAAGGCAACTGTTACATGGATCTGTAATTGGTTGACTGGCCGAAACCAAAGGTTGCTCAACAATGGCTCCTTTTCATCCTGGAGAGAAGTGAACAGTGGGGACCCACAGGGCTCTGTCCTGGGGCCAGTGCTATTCAAAATCTTCATCAATGACTTGGATAACAGAATTGGGGGCATACTCATCAAATTTGCAGATGACACCAAATTAGGAGGAATAGCTAATACTCCAGGGACAGGATCAAAATTTAAATGATTTGAATACACTAGAAAGCCGGACCAAAGCTAACAAAATGAAATTCAACATGGAGAAATGTAAGGTACTGCATTTAGAGCGGAAAAATAAAATGCATAGATATAGGATGGGGGACACCTGGCTGAACGAGATTACGTGTGAAAGGGATCTAGGAGTCTAAATAGACCACAAGTTGAACATGAGTCAACAGTGTTATGCGGCAGCTAAAAAGGCCAATGCAATTTTAGATTGCATCAATAAAAGTATAGTGTCTACATCAAGAGAAATAATAGTGCCACTCTATTGTAACTGTATTTTGTATTCCATTGATATGGTCAGCTGACTAATCAATAAACTTGTTGTTGTTCTCTAATACTGAAGGTGGGAGGGTTAAGATACAGAGAATAGTAGCTGCTTCTATCTGCCTGGGAGAGCATATTCTGATCCTTAGCAAAATCTTAGTTTTTCTCCTACGCTACTAAAAACTTGTAGAGGAGGGCAAAAGACATAGAACTATGTTGTCTGAAATCAGACCCAGTCAGCAGTCTGATTGCAGTATTTTGGACCTCCAAAGATAGTCCCACATAAGGACATTACAACAAACATGTAATCAAGGTGCTATCAAATCTCAAATCCTCAGAACAGGAAAGAGTGTATGCTTAATCC
>NW_024813342.1:0-1973 GCF_019175285.1 Sceloporus undulatus
CTTTCTCTCCCCAAAAATCCAAACTTGATTTTGCCATTTTATATAAGAAACATCATTTTACTGTGCCATTAAGTATAATGGGACTTGAGCATACATGGATTTTGGTTCTGGGACCAAAGGGGGATCCAGGAACTGAGCCACAGTGGATACCAAGGAGTCATTGTACAATAGTCCATATGGTGTGTTTGTGTCTGTGTACATGCACTGTGTTTTCATGAAGCAAGATGACCCACAAATACATGCAAGGAAATGGATGAACCAAAATAAATGCACTAAGTCCTATCTGTTGGAATTCGTTTTTCCGATCTTTCTGAAAGAATCTTTCAGATGTTTAAGATAGCAATAGCAAGTACATTTCTATACCACTTATCAGTGCACTTAAGCACTCCCTAAGCGGTTTACAAAGTGTAAGATAATTGCCCCCAACAATCTGGGTACTCATTTTAGAAGGATGCAAACCTGAGTTGAGCTTCAGACATTTTGCTGGTATTGAACTCGCAACCTTTATGGTTTGTGAATGAGTCGCTACAGTACAGACATTTAACCACGGCACCCCCAGGGCTCCTAGATACACAACTAGAAGCCCATTTTGTTATGAACTCTGTAACAACAAAACATGCCCTATTACAAGCCAAAAGGATGGTGCAGATGCAATACCTGAAGTGGTTGAACACTTGGTGTAAATAAGTGCTCAATTTTAGGCTTGGCTGAGAACCTGTTCAACAGTGGTACAATTGGAAGCAGTGACAGTGTTCCAGTTCTGAGTGGGTTCATTTGTTTCTGAATTTGGCTGTGGACTATGCTTGTGCATTTTGTAACGTTTAAGCCTGTACATTGCACAATAGCGAAAAGGGGAACTGCTTGCACAAGGGGATACTGTTTACACAAGGGTGTACCTCCTTACGTAAGCATGTTTAAAAATGCAATTGTCTAGTGGCCCAACAGGGCCCAATAGGATTTTTGCCTTGAAAAGATATATGGTTGAGGCAAAATTAGAACAAAAATTGCATGATACATTCTAAAGATGTGCCTAGTGTAGAAAAATAATACTGAAACCCACACATGTGTATTGGGAGGGGGTTGTGTATAGTGGGCATAAGTGGAATTGTTGTAGACAGGCTTTTCTGGGGTGTACTTTATGTAAGTAAAGTAAGTCTAATGATGCATCTACACAGTAGAAATACAGTTGCCCATCCTAACTCATGGATCTGAGATCCCAAGTGTCTCCATAAACCAGTTTCAATATTTTTCAGTAGTGTGTATGTTCTTCTTTACAGTTTATAGTAATCACTCATCCAGTCAGAGTCAACAACTTTAAAACAAACTAACTTTTATTGAGAAACATACAGTGGTACCCCGGGATACGAATTACCCAGCTTACGAATTTTTCGGGATACGAAAAAATCCCATAGGGATTTATTGTTTCGGCTTACGAAGGTTTTTTCGGGTTACGAAAAAACCTCGGCGCTATTTTCCGCCACCGGAGGGCAGCAGAGAGCTATTTTTTCCATTAGCGCCTATGGCAATTCAGGTTACGAAGGTTTTTCGGGTTACGAAATTAGCCGCGGAACGAATTAATTTCGTAACCCGAGGTACCACTGTACAGGAAAAAAGTGTCTTGTGTGAGTTAACTTCAAGCTTATTTTGGTTATATTAACATCAAACATTTGGAAGGCTTTTAACCACTCTATACCCTACTCTTTCTCTCGCTAAGTAGAACCACCAATGAGATCTGACTAAACTAGACTAGACCAACTGAATTAATGGACAAAACTGACTCTGGCCTGTTACAGACTGCCAAAATAAAGCTGCTTCGGGTCTCTTTGGAGGTATACTATTTAAATGATGCATGCATCCTAAGAATCCAGAAGGTGCACCAAAAGCTGCACTCTGGTGCTTAGGAATGGAGTGTGGTTTTGGTGCAACCTCCGGACTCTTAGGACCCATGCATCATTTAAATAGCATACCTCCAC
>NW_024813342.1:2073-2497 GCF_019175285.1 Sceloporus undulatus
ACCCGAAGCAACTTTATTTTGGCAGTCTGTAACAGGCCTAAGTTTCTTTTAAATTCCCCCTCTTGCCAGGAGGCCTTTCCCACCAAACGCATCTGGGCTGGGTTTTGCTTCCCCTATGCTGTTCATTATGCTATCAAGCTGCTCTTCACTGACCAAACTTTAGCCAGCTTATAAATGTACTTTGTCACAGAGGTCTTTCACACAAATCCAGTAGTCCACAAATGTGTAGATACACAGCTTATCGAGTGGTGTGTTAACTAGCTGATGGCTCTCTTGCCGATGGAATGGTGAATCTATTCCATGCGCCATTCTGAACTTTCAGGAGCTCTCCAGGGTGCTGAAACTGCTTTGAGATGTACAGCTCTTTGATTTTCATAAATGTTCCTGGCCATTTTATTTTCACAAATGGTACTTCAGCACCAGC
>NW_024813343.1:0-2497 GCF_019175285.1 Sceloporus undulatus
ACCTTTTCCGTCCTTACTTCTAACTCTCCCATTCTTCTATTCATTGTCCTTATGTCTGCCATCATTCCTTTCATTGTGTCCTTTAAATCGTCTATGTCTCTTTTAAAATCCCTTCTCAATTCCTCCCTTGAGTACTTATCTCTTGTCTTATATTCGTCTCAATTCTTTGTATTGCTTCCAATACTTTAAAGTTTGGATCCGGTGTTTTCAGTTCAATTGACGCCCTTCTTACTATTGTTTGTTTTTGTTCTCCTTGTCCTTGCGCCTTTTTTTCTCTTTCCCTCTCCCTTGCTGCCATTTCTCTTGTTGTCACCATTGATGTTGTGTAAACTTTACTCATATCTTTCCTTCCACTCCCCTTCAAACACTCTATTCCAATTCCACAAGTCACTGATAAGTCTTAGTTTGTTTAGTGGATCAAACCAGTTATTTTTTAAAACTAAGTTTGTTTTAATTATTAATTATTAGCAATCACAATCAGATTATTAACCAAATTAATTAATAATAATTATTAGTTATTTAGTTATTTACCAACCCAATATCTCCTTTCTTTTTCCTGTGGGTCTCTATTCTCTTTCTATATCTTATTATTTATATAACCAGCTTAAGTTTAGGACAGTACCTTCTGTATTTCAATTTCCTTAAAGCCGTTGCAGTTTCCCTCCTAGCCTCAGTGTGTCACTGTTTCCTTTCTGTCTTATTTCTTTATCGCTCTAAATTGGCTGCTATAACCCTCCTCCCCTCTTGGGGTCGCTGTATTCTCTGTTACTACTTGTTTTCTTAAACCTCCTCCTTTTTCTACTCTGCTCTCCTTTTGTTTACCTCTTCACTTCCGTTCCCTTATTTCCTGCATTCCATGCGGGCCATGTCCTTGAAAACGCCGAGCTTTACTCCACAGGGCGTGAGTATTCCTCTTTTGCTTACTTATTTACTCCCCACACCCCGCGATTATAATTAAATTCCCCTCTTTCTTCCTCTTATTCTCCCTGCCCTGTCTTTTACCAAGTTCTTCGTACTCTCTCCCCCCTCCTCCGGCTTGTTATCCGCTTCTCTTTCCCAATTAGTAAAGTCTCTCAGCTTTCCTTAGTTTGCCTTCCTTCTCCGTTTCTCGTCCTCGATTTCGTCTGCTTCTCGTCCTCGCTTTCATCTGCTTCTCCTCCTCGATTTCGTCTGCTTCTCGTCCTCGCTTTCGTCTGCTTCTCCTCCTCGATTTCGTCTGCTTCTCGTCCTCGCTTCCGTCTGCTTCTCCTCCTCGATTTCGTTTGCTTCTCGTCCTCAATTTCGTCTGCTTCTCATCCTCGATTTCATCTGCCTCTTATCCTTTTCTCCTCCGGACTAGTCCATTTCTCCTCCGGTCCCTTTCTCCTTCTCCATCTCACTTCTCTCCCCACTCACACTCTTATCTCCCCTTCTTCCTCTCCCTCCCTTCAACAGCTTTCTTATTTTCTATCCCGGACCGTTCTCTTCTCTTCTAAGTCTTCTGGAACTAGTCAGCTCCCCAAATTGCAACTCCTTCTTCAATCAATATTTGAAGCCACATAGTCTCATTTCCATTAGCCTTTCACTCTTTCTGTGGGCTCCTTCACGGGCTCTACAGTCCTCTGATGAAGTATTGCACCCGAGAATCTTTGTTTCTAATCCTGCTTGCGCTTTACTGAATCTTCTTTTCTTCCCTTACGGGAGTCTCAAAAAGCGGAGTCAGCTGCTGCGATCCTTCTAATGTGGTTTCAGCCACCACTCGCGGCCGCGGTTTGCCCTCCGTCCCCCGGATTCTCTTGGATCCCTACCTGTCATCAGGGGGAATCCAGAGGAATCCTCTAATTAGAGACCCCGTCGGGCTCCGTCCGGATCCCCTTTATCGGGGCGATATTCTAGCCGCCTTTCGCTGCCGAAAGTTGATGTTTAAACTGGCTAATAAGCCCGCAAGTGGTGCCGCTTGTCACCTGCCTTTGTGACTTGCGACTTCTTACTCCGCCATCTTCCCGGAAGTCCCTTGGGTCCTTTTTTTAAAAAAAATTAAAACTAATTGCAAAATTGATAGGCAAAGCAGCTACTTGGAAAGGCGAGTAACTGTTAGGCCATTCTACTGATTTTGCTATTACTTTGTTTTTTTGTAAAAGGACCCCAAACCCTCATCCTCCTTCTCTTCTCGGTTCCATTCCTTCCTACCTTTCCTTCCTGTTGACACACCGCCACTTCTCCTGGGGCTGATGGTGCTTCCAGCACTGCTGCCAGGTCTCCACTGCTTCCTCATGCACCGCCAGCCCCGGAAGAAGTGGCAGTGTGGCAGCAGGAAAGAAAGGTAGGAAGGAAGGGAGCCAGGAAGAGGAGAAGTAGGATGGGAGAAGGAGCAGGGGAAGCGGCGGAGGAAGGTAGGAAGAAAGAAAGAAGAAGAAGGGGGAGGAAGAAGGAAGGAAGTAACATAGGGAGGAGAGGGGAGGGAAGCAAGAGAAAAAGGGAGAGAGAAGGGAAAGACCTTCTGCAAGGGTCCGGGGGG
>NW_024813344.1:0-1630 GCF_019175285.1 Sceloporus undulatus
TCGACCACCTCCCTGGCCCAATTCAGAAAGGATCTGAAAACCTTTCTATTCCATCTTGCATTCCCCGACTAAAGTCCAGTGGGCCTCCCTTCCTCTTCTGTGGCAAAGAGGATTGGCTAACGGGGGTTTTATTCTGTTGTTGTTTTAAAATTGTATTGTATTGTATTTTTATTATGTTGTTAACCGCCCTGATCTGTGGAAAGGCGGTATAAAAATAAATTTTTTATTATTATTTATTTTTATAATACAGTAGAGACTTGTAATGTTATAACTTTATAACATGATGCCATATCATATTATACTATCTTAAAACTTGGAAATAGAATTAAAATTACTGTATATGCTCATGTATAAGTCTAGACATTTTAATCAAAAAATTGATCCCAAAAGCCTGGGTCATCTTATCCATGGCTCAATGTATATAAACACATAAGTACATGTGTATCAGTATGTACAAATGTAAGTACTGTACTTTAAGTCTTAATTTAAAAAAAAAGAACCATCCCCTTTGAGTTCAGTGATGAAAAGTTAGAGCTTAATCTCTTCTTGGAGCACTTTAAAAAAGCACCAATCCCCTCTGCTCTTTCATCAGTGTAGCCTTTAGTATGAGCACAAACAATTACGCCTGTCAGAATATTGTAAGTTCTTCCTTTGCTTCATCCTTTACATTCTTTGTTACATGTCCCTAAGTTTTACCCTCAGTGTATCAATGGATCATCAAAATCCTTAATTATGGCCCCAAAACCTGCCCTCAAGTTATATATGAGATCGAATCATAGTCAAGTCAATATGGTAAGAGTGATGGAAGATACCATTACAACAGAAATAGTTGCTGAGCAGACAAAGAAAGTTAAGGAGTGGACAGCCTCTGGAAAAGATGAAGTTCATGGATTTTGGCTGACATAGCTAGCCATCCTTCATTCAGGACTAGTGCACCAGTTTATAATCTTATTACTAATGACTATTATTGATGATTAAATACCAGGAAAATGGTATTGATTTTAGACGATCGAAAAAGAGGAACTACTGTTGTCCAATTGCCTGTTTGACAACTATGTTTAAAATATTAATAGGAATAAGAGCTAACTCAGTCCAGTCCCATTTGATTCAGAATTATCTCTGAACCATTAATATAATCCATCGTTAACTGAGAAAATGATTTTGAAAAATTGCAAAACACAAACAAAAAAGAGAACAAATGGTGGTGGTGGTGATAATAATGACTGTGATCAGTATCATCTACTTAGCTTATGTAATCACATCAGTTGCATAGCTAAGTAGCATTTCCCAGCTCCTGTGAGTGATCCCCAGTGCAACTTTTAGAAGCAGTCTTCCTGTTGCAATTTCCCTTTCAACAGCGATTGCTCATGAAATAAGGAGTGGAGACATCACTCCCAATTGACAGGCAAACAGACTCTTGCCCCTTGCAGTGGAGAATGGGGGACATTCATTGTCTCTACACAGTCCCTAAACTAGTGAGTATGTGGGGATTATAAGTATGAACCAGCTTTTAGGTTATGCAATTGTAATTGCTTTAGTGAATTCTGGCCAATAATAATAAATATAACAACAGCATAATAATAATAATAATAATAATAATAATAATAATAATAATAATAATAATAATAAT
>NW_024813344.1:1640-2497 GCF_019175285.1 Sceloporus undulatus
GGTAGTAGTATTCCATTCCATTCAGAGCTCCTCTAGAGATCTTGGTGGATAATAGGGATGTAAAGAATATTCTCCAAAATTCATAAATTAGTAGAAATATGTCTAATTCGAAAATTTCGAAAGCATTTTATAGAGAAGAAATTCTGATCACTTCTCGATCATGAGTAAGAATTTTGATTTTTAATCATTTCCAAATGAAGAGAAGAGAAGAAACTTTCAGCTGACAAATTGACCTACAGGATTTGGGTATTTTGCGTAAGAAAAGCTACCATTCATCCTGGGTTTTACCAGAGGCTATTTCCTTTGTTAAGGTGATTCCCCCCCATCTTTGCTCACTCACAGCTTTACTTTGAAAAACAAAAGAGAACAAAAGGGGAGGCATTTTGTGTGTTGGTGGTAGATAAGACATTCTGCCCTTTATGCTATGCTCTTTTTGGATGCATCACGCACTCTTATTCATGGATATTTTGAACTCCCCTTGCCAAATATATATATATATATATATATATATATATATAATAAAATGCAAAATAAAAGTAGGTTTGCCTTAGCATCGCCTTGAGAGAGCCGGAGAGAGGTTTATCATGCCCTGCCTCTGAGGCTGAGAGAATGTCCTTGCCAATTATTATTATTATTATTATTATTGCATGACCTTAGCATCACCATGGGAGAAGTGCAGAGTTGGTCATGCCATGCCTCTGAGGCTGAGAGAGTGTGACCCTCACAAAAGAGAAGAAGGGGCAGGGTGGGGTGCAATGACAGGAATTCTGCCATGATGGATAAAACCTAGCATTCGAAGGGATTCCAAGAGGTCATCCAACCCCCCCCCCTTCTACCATGAAGGAATACCTAGGAGT
>NW_024813345.1:0-1302 GCF_019175285.1 Sceloporus undulatus
TTATTATGTTTTATCCAAATAGCTTGCCTGAAATGAATACTTTGTAACTATGCTTTCTGTACCTGCAAGGCAAGGAGGCTTTGCATGAATGATATCTTCCTATCCTATTCTATTTCTTTAAAATAAATATCTTTCTTTAAAAGTACCTGCTGTCAATCTCTGCTCCCGGACACATGCCTTTTAGCTCGATTGCTGATTATTGATTGCTTAAACTAGATCTCTCTCTCTCTCTCTAGCAAGTCCAAGTGTATGCTTAGGGAAAACGTAGTTCATTGAGATTCACTGGGTGGTGGCAGCGCAGACTACAGGATCTCAAGAGGTCCCATTCAACCCAGCAGAGAGTGTGAAGGGAGACCTAGGAGATCCTAGAAGGGAAGTGTTCAAAGGGACTCCCTGGGAGTAAGAGCCACGCACAGGGCATTGCTCCCAGGGATCACTACAATCGCAATGGGCCAGTCTCATTCGTTCAGGTAAGGAGGACCAGCCTGAAGTCACAATGGGCCTGTCTTAATCTCTAAGGCAACAAGAATCAGCCTGAAGTCACAATGAGCCATTCCCAGTCTTTCAGGAAAGAAGCATCAGCCTGACGTCACAATACAGTGGTACCCCGGGATACGAATGTGCCGCCTTACGAAATTTCCGGGTTACGAAAAAAATCAATAGGAAAAAACTGTTCCGGGTTACGAAGGTTTTTTCGGGTTACGAAAAATTTTTTGGTGCCTTTCGGCGCTATTTCGCACTAGCGCCTATGGCTTTTTCGGCTTACGAAGCATTTCGGGTTACGAAAGCGGCGGCGGAACGAATTATTTTCGTAACCCGGGGTACCCCTGTAGTCCTATCTCCATCCATCAGGAAAGGAGATAGTCCTGAAGTCACACTGTGCCAGGCTCAATCTCTCAGGCAATGAGGGTCAGCCTGAGGTCGTAAAGGACCAACATCAATCCTCCGGGTCTGGAGTGACAATAGTCCCATCTCATCCTGCAGGAAAGGAGCACCAGCCTTATATCACAATAGTCCCATCTCAATCTATCAGGCAAGCAGCATCAAACTGAAGTTACAATGGGCTATTATCAATCCTTCAGGTAAGGAGCAGCAGACTGAGGTCACAATGGGACAGTCTCAATCTCTCAGACAAGGGGCATCAGCCTGAAGTTGCAATGTGAGATCTAGAGTTAGTCCTGTGCTCAAAAAATCAAACCCATTTGAAACAAAAGAAGCTTTATTGATGAATCCAGGCAGAAACATCCATTAACATCTTTTTGCAAAGTCTGAAGTCCAAAGGAACTTGCTCAACCCCTCCCT
>NW_024813345.1:1402-1963 GCF_019175285.1 Sceloporus undulatus
CCCCTCTCCAAACACCCTTCTTAATCTAAAAGCCACTCCATCTGTCCTTCTATAATTTTCCATTACGTGCTTTCTGTAACCAATTACTACTATAACTACAACTGCAAGAAGGACCCCTAATCCGGGAATGGAGTTATGTCAGCCAGTTCTGGATGGGGTCACACTTCCCCTGAAAGAATCTGTCCTCAATTTGGGAGTGCTCCTGGATTCATCACTTCATCTGACGGCTCAGGTGGATGCAAATGTCAGGAGCACTTGTTATCAGCTTCGGCTGATACACCAACTGCGCCGCTTCCTGGAGCAGGGAGACCTTGAAACAGTAGTACATGTGCTGGTCACCTCTTGCTTTGACTTCTGTAACACACTCTACATGGGGCTACCCTTGTGCCAAGTTCAGAGACTTCAGTTGGAACAGAATATGGCAGCCAGGTTGGTTACGGGCACTTCTAGAACTGCCCACATTACACCGGTTCTTAAATCCCTCCACTGGCTGCCCATTAGTTTCTGGGAAAGATACAAGGTGTTGGTTTTAACCTTTAAAGCCCTACATGGCTTGGGTCC
>NW_024813345.1:2063-2496 GCF_019175285.1 Sceloporus undulatus
TGTTTTGGATGTTTTACATTTTCTTACTGTTTATTAGCTTTTTAAGGGTTGATTAATGTTCTTATAATTGGGAGAAAGGTTGGGGTTTTTTGAATTTTAACTATAGTTCCAAAATTGTATGTTATTTTATTACTGTAATCCACTTTGATTCCTTTGAGAAAAGATGGAATATAACGAAATAATGATAATAATAACAACAACAACAACATCCCTTCAAGGGGCTCTAATGCCCTTTCACTATGCTCCCAGAATGTGGGGGGGGATGTTTCTGGGGCTGTGGGTCTCTCTGTTGGTCCTCCTCTGCAGGGTTGTTGTGAAGGAAAAGATAAGTATGTGAGGGAGGATGCCCAATCCGGATCCTGTGGGCCTCTAAGCCTAGTTCCCATGTTGACAGGAGATTGCCAGAGCTTTGAGGCCCCTCTGTCTCCCTCCT
>NW_024813346.1:0-2496 GCF_019175285.1 Sceloporus undulatus
TATTATTATTATTATTATTATTATTATTATTAATGAGAATTGAGCATTCACTCCTTGAACTCCCAGTGGATAAGAAGGACCCACTGCATTTTCAAACCATGGATGACTGAATCTGTGGATGCAGAATCCATGGATGTGGAGGGCCGAGTGTATCTTGCTACATGAGGCAAAAGATAAGATGTTATCAACCCCCCTTCTATTTACCAAACCCAACTAAACTGGGAGCCCTTTCACTTTATTATGATTCCATCCTATGGAAGTTTGGGAACTGCAGTTTAGAGTGAAGCATTTCAGATTTAGCTATTTATTTTTCCAGAGACTTTTAGTGCATCCCCAAACCCCAGGATTCCATAGGATACAGTCATGCAGTTAAAAAGGATGCAGTGTGAAAAGGCCCCGGGAGTTGGGAACTGAGGAATGGATCATCCACTGTTCCTGATCGCAGTCAGCTAGGTTAGAGGGGGGTGACATGCCAGACTCATGAACAACCCATACTTTGTTGGTGTTAACTACCCCCAAGTTGACCTCGACACATGGCCACCCTTGGGATGAGACATCTCCAAGCCACCCTGTCCTCAACTGCTCTGCTTGGGTCCTGTAAATTCAGTCCCATGATCTCTTTAATTGAGTCCAGCCATCTGTCATGTGGTCCTCCTCTCTATCTAGCACCCTCGACCTTCCCTAGCATTATTGATTTTTCTAATGAGTCATGCCTTCCCATGATGTGGCCAAAATATGACAGCCTCAATTTCATCATACTGGCTTCCTGGGATAGATCAGGTTTGGTCTGTCTCAAAACCCATGTTTTTGTCTTTTGAGCAGTTTGGTTGTTAATGTCCCTGTCTGTTAAGCCATCTCTTGCTTGGAAGTATCCAGTCCAACCTCCATCACTGAGCACCAGTACTCCTGTAGGTGTTGTCATTGAACATGAGATATGTTCCCCCACCATTAAAAATAAATCAGGACAGATGATAATCATCACCGTAACCATCACCATAATCACCATCTTTATTTATTGGGATTCAAGGACGCTTACAGTCTAAGTTGTGTAATATAATTACAAACCTACAGAGTTGACGTTAAAGTAAAATCAAACTATTCACAATACAGTAGTAATGCAATTTAAAACAAATAGTTTTAAAAGGACAAAAAGCAGTTAGTAACAGTTTAATAAGAATAAAAGCAACCCCAAACCCTTGTATAAACCCTTTGATTAAAAACATTCCATTCTAAAATCCTGATGGAATAAGCTAACTACATATATGCCTTCTGATGGAAGGACAGCAAAGGGTGGACCATTCTGCCCCTCCCGCCAGGGAGTTTGTTTCAGAGCCTAAGGGCAGCCACTGAGACGGTCCTATCTTCTGTCCCAACCAACCATGCCTGTAAAATTGAGAATGATGTAGTCTCTCTTTTTTGGAGGTCTTTAAACAGAGTCTAGATGGTCATCTGTGGGGGGGGGGGGGTGTTTCTGCATAGCAGCTACTGAGAAGGTCCTATCTTCTGTCCCCACCAGTCAAGCATCTCCTGATGATCTCTGGGCCAGGATAGACTTGTGCTGGGAGCTACAGTCTGTCACATAGTCTGGACCTAAGCCATATAGCTAATGTTTTTTTGGTTTCTGTTGAGAAGGAATGGTTAGTTCTCAATAATAATTTTTTTTTTTTTTTTAGAATGAAGAGAGGGGGCAAAGGGAAAAAACAACCCTCAAAATGGCAGGGCATGTGCTGCTGTTCCCTACTTTTAGTGTTTTGTTTTGAAAACTGCCTATGTGTTCCTGCATTTAACCTGTTCAGCATGGAGCACTCAGTCTGTAAAGAGGAATTTTGAAAATGTAATATGAAACTTGAATTGATTTTTCCCCTTTCATGCTTTCCAAATGGAATACACTACTTCTGAACAAAAATCTTCCATCTCTGCTTTCTGGTCACAGTGCACCATGAACTGCTGCCTGGCACTGCAGATTTGAAGCCTTACGTGCTCAGAAGTTGCTATGGAACATGTCAAGAGCTGGATCCTTGACTTCCTTGGCAGCATGGTAATACAATTACACACCGTAATAGTGCTGCATGTCCTACTCCTGACAGTAATACAAATACATTTGCACTCCTCCTTACTTTTCTCCCTCTGCATTTACAATTAAGATACCCATAATGTTATGCTGCTGAGCAAAGAAGAAGATGCATCTCATTTTGCCTCAATGTACAAGAGTCTTTTCTCTACAAAAGCAGAAATATGAGAAAGCCAGAATTATGCACAGTATACAGAGATGAACCCTGGGGAATTATGTTTTCTCCATAGTGGTGGCTGTTGCTCTGAGGCCAGTGAGTTAGTGACTACATCTACACTGCAGAATTAATGCTGTTAGACACTGCCTTAACTGTCATGATGCCATCCTATGGAATCCTAGGATTTGTAGCTTGTTGTATGCAAATCTTGACACTTGTGCTAAATTTTCAAAGGAATGCATAGGTTGTTACATAGAATCATAGAATC
>NW_024813347.1:0-2496 GCF_019175285.1 Sceloporus undulatus
CCGGGAGACCAGGATTCGAATCCTCACTCAGCCTTGGAAATCCATGGGTGAGCTTGCATATATCACTCTCTCTCAGCCTCAAAGGAAGGCTCTTCTGAATAAATATGGACATAAAACAGAGCCCCTACGACTAAGTATTATACAGTGGTTTGAGTATTGGCCTAGTACTCTGAGAAACCAAGGTTTAAATCCCCACTCGGCCACAGAAACTCACTGGCTGCCCTTGGGCAAGTTACACTTTCTCAGTCTCAGAAGAAGGCAATGGTAGCAAGGTTTTTACCAGAGGACCTCAATGCAGATTGTATGGGAAAAGGCGATCCCGTAATTAAGGTTATAACCAAGAGCTTGTACTGTGCCCTGAAATTAATAGGCAGCCAATTAAGAGATTTTAATATAGGTGTGATATGGTCACCTCTAGATCTTCCAGTGACCACTCTGGCAGCCATATTTTGGATTAGTTGAATTTTCCAGACTTGGTATAAAGGTAGCTTAGGTAGAGTGCATTACAGAAGTCAAGACGTGAGGTTACAAGAGCATGCATGTTAGTTTTCAGGTCTACAGGTTCCAGGAAGGGGCGCAGTTGGCATATCAATCAAAGCTGATAACAGGCACTTCTGGCCATCGCATCTATCTGAACTCACATCTGGGGGGCAACGGATTCAGGAGCACCCCCAAACTGCAAACACAGTCCTTTAGGGGAAGTGTGACCCCATCCAGGACCGGTTGACAAACCTCCATACCTGGATTAGGATCTCCATCAAGTACCTTGGTCTTATCTGGATTCAGTTTTAATCTGTTTCTCCTCATCCAGCACATTACTGCCCCAAGACATTCATTCTTTAGTTGATGCAGAGGTCTGGGGCAAGAAGAGATATACTTGGGTGTCATCAGCATATGATAGCATTCTACTCCATGTCTCCAGATGATTTCTCCCAGTGGTTTCATGTATATGTTAAACAGCTTTAGTGACAGGATGATGCCCTGAGGAACGCCAAATTTAAACTCCCTTTTAAAGGAACAACTGTCCCCAAGCATCTCTGTCTGGAATCTGCTTGAGAGATAGGACCAGACCCATTGCAATGCATTGCCCCCGATCCCCAATTCCCTCAGGCTTTCCAGAACGATACCATGGTTGATGGTATTGAAAGCCACTGAGAGATCCAAAAGCTTCAACAGGGTCACACTTCATCTGTCGGTATTCAAGCAAAGATCATCTACTAAGGCAACTATAGCATTCTCGGCTCCGTATCCCGTCTTGAAGCCAGTTTGAAATGGGTCTAGATAATCTGATTCTTCCAAGAATGCTTGGAGTTGAAGAGCAACTTCCTTTTGAATCACCTTGCTTAGAAATGGAAGATGGACCTGTAATTTGTTCATGTCCAAGGGATCTAGGGAGGGCTTTTCCAGAAGACGCTGAACCACCGCTTCTTTTAAGCAAGATGGAAAATAGCCCTCCCTAAGAGATTCATCATGATACATCTCAGGTGAGTCCTAAGTGTATCTCCTCCTTGGAGGACTAGCCATGAAGGGCAAGGGTTGAGAGGGCAAGTTGTCTTCTTCACACTTCCAAGGAGCTTGTCCACATCCTCAGTACTCACAGATTCAAATTGACCAGTATGATCTTATTCACTTAGTTAATGGACACTTCCCCTATAACCTCTACGATAATGTCGACCTCTGGAAGAAGGGAAGGAATACTCCCTTCCTCCCTCCCTCCCTCCCTCCCTCCCTCCCTTCCTTCCTTCCTTCCATCTTTCCTTCCGAAATGGAGCCCAAGCTGCAGAACTGGACTCAGGAGAGAAAGGCTGGGAAGACTCTGCTTTGTACATATAGCTCTTTCTCAGTGTGTGTGTGTGTGTTTGCCTCACTTCTTATGGCTGGGAATAGAGCTAAGGGCTGAGGAGAGAAGAAAGTGTCAATTTTGTGCAAATGCAGAACTTCTGTGCATCAAAGAGTCCAGTGTGTTGAAATAGCAAAGAACTTTATTGAGACACATAGAAGGAATTCAGTGTTTAAGCCAGAACTGCCCACTCCAAGCCAAACTATACATTAAAACCCCAAAACCTAAAACACCACCCTTTTCCCAACCTATCCCCCATCTCCAGTTCCTACAGTCTATACCCCACAGGTAACAAGGCCCCCTTTGCCACCCCCAGAAACTAACCCCCATTCTGTTAATATCGGCCTCCAACTTTCTTCAGCCAACATCTCACTCATTGCAAAAACTATCATTCCCATAACTATTCGAGCCAGCTGCAACAAATCCCACCCCTCTATTTTGCTAACCTATACTACAATCTCCAGTCAAATTTATAAACTGTGATCTATACTAACAGCATTGAAAACCTAAACGTAACAAAATATAACTTTAAAACATAAACACACTTATCCACAGACACACAGACAAACCGTAGACATATGGATAGACAACCCTTACAAACAAACAAACAAAAAAAAAGCCTTTTCACTGCTGGATTGAAAATAGATTTTCTGTAT
>NW_024813348.1:0-2496 GCF_019175285.1 Sceloporus undulatus
AATAATAATAATAATAATAATAATAATAATAATAATAATAATAATAATAATGCATTGACACCAATCAGGCCTCTGGGGAGGATATTTGACAACCAAGGTGTCAAAGTAATGAAGGACCTCTGCATACTTCTCCTGCTAGTTGGACACAGCAGATACTCCTTCCAGCAGACCTCAGTCAGGCTTGTACATATAGGAAACTCTTCAGTTAATGTCATTCTGCTTTAGTGTCAATTTATTTTATTTTTAGGGAGATTCAAATTTTTACCCATTATCACTTCTGTTTGTCATATTTCTTCAGAAGCACTGCTAAAACCAATGACTCACGTGTGGATAATTTACCCTATCTGTCTTCAGTCCTCCTCTTTTGTCATCTAATAGCCTTACTCTGTCTCACATGGTTCCCCCTCTTTTGGCATGTTTGAAGAAATGTTTAGTATTAGTTTTTATATATTTAGCAATTTACAGCTGAGATTTCATCTACAGGATGATGTTCCCAAAATGCAAAGATGTATGTTTCAAAATACAGAAAACTTTCTGTGAAACAAAGAGGAATGGGAGAGGGGGAGTAAGGAGACATAAAAATTCATAAAACATGCCGGATCTCCAACTCATAAAACAAATCAAAATAAAAGTGTCACATTTCTATATTTACATCCTTACCCCATTTATACCAGCTAGCTGAGTTATAAACTGAATATGGATGAGGGGAAGGTAGGCACTCAGGTAACATATCTGAGGGTTTCAAACATAAATATGGAATTCTAAAAGGAGGAGAACAGCCCATAAGTATCTCCCCCAATGCTGTAGTTTTGATAAGCTAATATGTCCTGTTCTTCTCCCACTCCTCCCCTCTTCTTTTGTAAAGGCAGAACTTTACCTTTCAGCCTGATATCATAATCCTTTATAGTTCATGAAGGAAAATGACACCAATCTTTTCCCCCAGTCCCACTTTTCTCAGGATGGGGTTTGCATGTCTCTATAAAAACCTGGACTGTCATTGATTGTGCTCATGAGTTTTTCCCTTCCTGTCATAAAACATGTATTTCAGAGCCACCACAAAATTATTACTCAACAGTATTCTAATAAGAGCATACACATCACACTGACAAGCCACACCATCCCTGTGTTTCTGTCTCACATCCTTGGTTTAATGTTCTTGGCAAGCATTCGTGTATAAAAATGACTCTTGTGTTAAATAACAACAGCTCCTACATATAAATGCATTCAGTGCTTCTGGACACTACAGTCTTTTCTTGTTGTGCCTTCAAGTCATTTGCACCTTATGGTGAATCTAAGGTGAACCTATCATGGGGCTTTCTTGGCAATATTTGTTCAAAGAGAAGGTTTGCCATTGCCTCCCTCTGAGGCTAAGAGAGTCTGATGACATTTTAGTACCTTTACCTCCAATTGAGAGCAGCCTTGCCCCCACTATGGGGAAAGCTCGGAGGCTGCTAGGGCAGCCAAATCACTAAAGTTGTAAGTCCACTCTAGGAAGTTTTTATCTAAATGCTATTGCCAAAATACATTCAGAAATGTGGAGAGTGACTTTCAAAACAAGAATGGATTCACCACCCCAAGGACATAAAAACCACCAGTCATTCCTGGGATAGCTACTGGGAATGAGTGACAAATGAAGTGACCAACATATGATACATATTTTTAAAAAGCTTCCAGGTATTCTATATGAGGCCAACAAATCATAGTTGGTTTGCTTTAGTGCAGTTTTCCTCCCCCTGACACATTTCCACATTAAAAAATGATTTATTATATTTTATTGTTTGGGTATTTTTATGTACAGCATTCTAGAGGCCAACTGTCTGAGCACAGGGACTGGTCATGCTACTTTTCCCAGAAATGTGTTATTCTTGACATAGTTTTATATCAATAATGCACAATAACTGGTGTTGCCTTTGGAGTAAAAAACCAGGAGCACCTCTTATATAGATGGACAGCAGTCTGCCTGGGAAACAGTTATCAGTAACATGTCATGTCTCACAGAATGGTGGGATGGAAAAGGATTTCTGTGAAAGAAAATCTGTTGCATCTTCAGAAGTCTGTGAATCAAATGTCCTCTTGCATGGAAGCCCATACAAGCCTACTTATGTTTTCTGGTCCACAAAGTATGCCCAGGCCTTTTATGCAGGGTGTATTGTCTCTGATTATTTATATTCCATATTCAGCCAGTGTTGCACTTATAAAGTGACTATGTTTCCAGATATGGACATGGACAGATGAGGGCCATAAATGCCGACTATGAATTGCTAAATGTAAAGCTCAGCTTCTTGCACACCTGCAAATGCTTCTCCCTGAGAAATTTTGTGAGACCAGCTAAAGTAAACTTTCCCTGTTTGAGAGGAAATCATTAATGTACTTGCCAAAATATTATAGAAGCATGCAAATTAACAGGAAAGCACCATAGGCAACTGAAATAATATATTTCACCTTCATTTCACATATGTTTAAATCATGTGGAGCTTAAATAATCCAGATATTGGA
>NW_024813349.1:0-2496 GCF_019175285.1 Sceloporus undulatus
TGTTCTAGCAGAGTTTCTTTCTGACGTTTCGCCAGCATCTGTGCCAGCCACAGATGCTGGTGAAACTTCAGAAAGAAACTCTGCTAGAACATGGCCACATAGCCCGAAAAACCCACAAAAAACTATAAAAAGGGTAGGTTCCTCCCTGTCCCAAGTGATTCATAACCTAGAATTCGACACAGGTGGGGATACATGCAACAAGGGAACAACATGCCTTTAACAGAGCACATACTTGGGTTGCATTGCAAAAGGAGGAAGGAATAAGAGGTAAACCAAAAGTCTCATAGAAAATGTGGTTTCTGAGAAACCACTTGAAGGTTTCTCTTGAAGGAAGAGAGCGCACTTATTCACACTCGAGATGGATTTTGAGACTTCTTTGTTGCACTTTGCAGACAAAACATTCATTTTAAGACAGGCTCCTAGATGCTCAGGTGCGTGGCTTCAGGTGGCCTGAAGCTGATTGTGGAGTGCGTGTATGCGCTGTGTGCCTTCAAGACATTTCCAACTTACAGAGACCCTAAGATGACCCTATCATGGGGTTTTCTTGACAAGATTTATTCAGAGGAGGTTTGCCATTGCCTTCCCCTGAGGCTGAGAGTCTGTGACTTGCCCAAGTTTATCCAGTGGGTTTTATGACCAAGCTGGGAATTGAACCCTGGTCTCCAGAGTTGTAGTCCAACACTCAAACTACTATCCCACACTGGCTCTCTGACTGTGGAGTGCAGAAGCCCATTTCTTATTTTTCACAACAACAGGTACAGTGTGCCATGCTTATTGCCTTCCACTGAAGCTGAGAGGGTGTGACTTGCTCAAGGTCACCCAGTGGATGGTCACAGCTGAGTGGGCATTTGAACCCTGGTTTCATGGAGTCCTAGTCTAACATATAAACCACTACACCACAATGGCTAGATTAGAAATCTGCTAGATTTTTTAAATTTTCCATTCTTCTTTTCACCTAGTTTTTCAAATCTTATCTCTTACATTTCTGCGTTGGGAGTCAACCCCAGACCCTTAAAACAGAAGATTGGGCATTTCATTCACCCTTCATATCCTGACTGTAGATGGCGCTAAATTATCACACTATATGTGCTGAATTATACCACTACATGAGTCGGAGTGTAGCTAAATACAGTTGGCCTTTGGTGTCTCCTGGGGTTTGGTTCCAGGACACCCACCACCACCATGGATACCAAAATCCATGAATGCCCAAGTCCCATTAAATGCAATATAATGGTGTGCCTTTTATAAAATGGAAAAATAAAGGCATGCTTATATATATATATATATATATATACATATACATACAGTGGTACCCCGGGATACGAAATCACCGCGTTACGAAATTTCCGGGATACGAAAAAATTAGATAGGAAAAAACTGTTCTGGGTTACGTTTTTTTTTTTCGGCTTACGAAAAAAATTTTGGTGCTTTTCGGCGCTTTTTCGCACGAAATCGCGGCTTCCAGCGCTAGCGGCTATGGCTTTTTCGGGTTGCGAAATCTTTCGGGTTACGAACGGCGCCGCGGAATGAATTAAATTCGTAACCCGGGGTACCACTGTATATATATTCAAGCTGTGTAAAAATCCTTGGATAGGACAGAGGGCTGACTGTACACTAAGGGCACTAGATCCCTCTGATCTTGGAAGCTCTGGGTTTGTACTTAGATGGGAGACTGCCAACAAATAGCAGGTATTGTAGGCTATACTTCAGAAGAAGGAACTGACAAAAACCCCTCTTGAGTATTCCATACATAAGAAAACTCAAAATTCATGGGGTTGCATTAAAACAACAGATGATGTTGGAGTGCAGTGGAATCTCACTCCTTGGAGGTCTTTAAAAAGAGGCTGGATGGCCATCTGTTGGGGATGCTTCGATTTGGATTTCCTGCATGGCAGGGGGTTGGACTGGATGGCCCTTGCGGTCTCTTCCAACTCTATTATTCTATGATTCTATGACGTGAAGGCATATCCAATGATGTGGGAGTTAGCCATCAATTAGAGAGTATGCATGTTAGGAAGCGAAGATCTTTACTAAGAGTAAAGGGGGGCCCAGGTCTGAAATAAAGGAAGCACTTTTGGCCATGTCTTAATCAAAAGTTTTGACCTTGTCTTACTCAAAAAAATAATGTGATTAAGCCACAGAAATTAGGTTACAGAAAACAAAATTATGTTGGCCATAAATTAGGGAAATAACGCCAATCCATTTTAGGGTTTGCTTGACCTTTAATAGCACAAAATGTGTGTGCATTTAAAAAATTTTCTTCATGATATTATACAAAGAAGTTGGCTCCATGGGGCACAGCAACTCCAGCCTTCATTTCAAATTGCACTTCTTCATATAGTGCATAGAAACTGAGGGACTCACTGTCACAAGATGTAGTGATAGCTGCCAACGGGTGGATTTAAAGAGGAACTGGATCATAGTATTTGTGGGGCTATGTGGCCATGTTCTAGAAGAGTTTCTTCCTGAAGTTTTGCCAGCATCTGTGGCTGGCAT
>NW_024813350.1:0-2495 GCF_019175285.1 Sceloporus undulatus
TTTCCATCTATTGTTAGTATATTCTCATATCTTAACCAATTGGTTGTTGTATTACTTTCTTTCTTATGGTACGCCTCCTGTGGGGAGGTCCATTTTGGTAAACCTTTATAAAACAATTTTTTATACTTATTCCAAGTGGATAGCAGAGCATTCCTAATATAATGTTGTTTAAATTGTCTATTGTCTTTATTTGTTCCATAACAGATATATGCATGCCAACCTAACTTTAAACCATAACCCTCTATGAAATCCAACTTATCATCTTCCAGCAAAATCCAGTCTCTAATCCAATTTAGGGCACATGCATTGTGATACAATTCCAAGTTAGGTAAGCCCAATCCTCCTCTAATCTTGGTGTCTTGCAATACTTTAAGTTTGACCCTAGGTTTCTTTTCCTGCCACAAAAATCCCACAATATCTTTTTCCCAGTTCTTAAAGGGTATCTTATTTGTTACAATTGGCAATGTTTGAAACAGAAAAAGCATTTTTGGTAGAACCTTCATTTGGATTGTAGCAATCTTCCCAAACAAGGATAATCTTTGTTTTGCCCATTTTCTTAAATCTGTCTTTATATTATCCCAAACCGGCACGTAATTATTTTTATACAAATCTTGATTATTCTCCGTCAGGGTTATACCTAAGTATTTCGCTTTATTGATTAACTGAAATTGTGTTAAGGATCCAAGTTCCTCTTTTTCTCTTTTTGACAGGTTTTTGGTTAGAATTCCAGTTTTCTTTTTATTCACCTTAAGTCCTGATAATATACTAAATTCCTCTAAAGCTCCTTCTAGTATTTGAATTGATTTTTTTGGATTCTCCAGAATGATCACCAAATCGTCCGCAAAGGCACGTAATTTAAATTTATATTTTGAAAATTCCAACCCTTGTATTCTGTCATCTTTTCTTATTTTATTGTTAAAAATTTCTATCACTAATAAAAAAAGCAAAGGTGACAGTGGGCAGCCCTGGCGGGTACCTTTCTCAATACTAATTAAATCCGTCTTCTCCCCATTTACTAGAACCCTTGTACTCTGTTTACTATATATTTTCATTATCCAGTTCTTATATCTACCCTTAATACCCCATTCATCCATTGCAATCTCTAAAAAGTCCCAATTCACACTATCAAAAGCTTTTTCGATATCCAAAAATGTTAACCCCAGTTTTCTACTTCTATGCATCTGGAAAAACTCTATCACATTAACAATTAATCTAATATTATCTTTCAGATGTCTTCTTGGTAAGAATCCTGCTTGTTCTGGGTTAATTATAGATGTTAGTATCTTTGTCAATCTCTCTGCAAGGATAGTGGTAAAGATCTTATAATCAATATTCAACAACGATATAGGGCGGTAGTTCTCTATTAACTCAGGGTCTTTTCCCTCTTTTTGGATTAACGTTGTTACAGATTGACGCCAAGATTCCGGGTAGTTTCCCCAATCTAAACCATTTATGGTCTTTAGTAAAGGGGGTATTAATTCTTCTTTAAAAGTTTTATAAAACTTTCCTGACAGTCCATCGGGACCGGGAGCTTTTTCCTCATTAAGCTTTTTTATTGCATTTTCAAGTTCATCCGTAGAAACTGGTTCATTTAAGTCGTTAGTTTGAGAATCAGATAAGCCAACACCAATTTTGTCTTTTATATACTCCCTTATATTGACCCTTAATTCTTGAGATGGTTCTTTTTCTTTGTAAAAATTCTCATAATAATTCTTAATCACTTCCTTTAATTTATCTTGATTTGTGATCAAGATTTCTCCTTCTTTTAATTTTGATATTAGTCTCTTCTCTTTTCTCTTTTTTAATTTATGGGCCAACCATCTTCCAACTTTATTGGCATTTTCAAATTCATTATATTTACTATATTTAATTTTTTCAGCGACTTCCTGCGTTATATTTTTATTAATCTTATTCTGAATCAATTGCAATTCGTTAATCACTGCCTCATCTCCTGGTCTACTTTTAGCCTCTTGCTCTTTAGTTTTCAGTCTTTCAAACAGGTCTTTATCTTTTTCCAGTTTTTCTCTCTTCTTTCTTTTTTCGTGTTGTATTAACAGACCCCTAAAGACCGCTTTACCAGCATCCCATACAACATGTATAGGTGTTCCTTTTTCCATATTTTCGTAAAAAAATAATTTAATTTCTTGTCTAATTTTACTTACTATTTTTTCATCAGTTAATAAGAAATTTTTCATTTTCCAAAATATTTCCTTAGGTCTTTGTTTTAACATAAGTTTTACCGGGCAGTGGTCTGACATTACCATTGGAAGAATTTCTATACTAAATATATCTGTATTGATTAGTTTAGATGTTAGTATTAAATCTATTCTGGACCAAGTTTGATATCTGTTGGAATAAAATGTGAAATCTTTCTTGTTTCCATGTAGGATTCTCCACATATCTTCTAATTTTAAATCTTCTATCATTTCGAAAGCAGTGCGTGGTAATTTACCCTGGCCTTCCTTATATTTTTGCCTTGCTCTATCTTCTCTAAC
>NW_024813351.1:0-2495 GCF_019175285.1 Sceloporus undulatus
GGGGGCGGCCTGCCAATCAGCGGCAATCGGCGGCAGGACCGGGCTGGGGTGCCGACCCCTGCTTTAATATATATGACTGATTATATTCTATCATCATTTTTGTTCTTTTGGGGAATTCTTTTTTATCTTTCTTTTTCTCTCCATCTTTTCTTTTTGTATTTGCAGTCAAAAACATGTAATAAAATGTTTTAAACATTGAAAAACAGAAATGGCAGAGAAGTATCACAATCATAAATAATAAACAAAAGCCTGTTAGCAAAAAGCACACCTAAGCAACTGAATTTTCCATTGGTGCTTGAAGAGAATCAAACAAATTGCTTATTGCAAGATGTTACATAATTTGAGCTATATTACAAAGAAGGCTGTCTTTGTCCAACTGTAGATCCATCAGCCCATCTTTCCTTCACTCAGATGAATCTCAAAGGAAAATTTAGAATCATTTTTTGTTAAGTTTTGGTAATGACCTTTAAACCCTTCATGGCCCGGGTCCAGCCTACCTGAGGGATTGCCTTCTTCCATATAATCCATCCACGTACTTAGGTCCTCTGAGAAAAATTTACTGCAGCCAAAAAAGACTAGGCTGGCTGCGGTTACCCAGAGGGCCTTTTCATTTTCTGATCCCAA
The DNA here is from genome assembly GCF_019175285.1 of Sceloporus undulatus. Taxonomy (NCBI): domain Eukaryota; kingdom Metazoa; phylum Chordata; class Lepidosauria; order Squamata; family Phrynosomatidae; genus Sceloporus; species Sceloporus undulatus. Next base: position 625 of record NW_024813351.1, read on the forward strand.
ATTATGGAATGGCCTGTCGGAAGAGAGCTGACATATTGCCAATCTTGATAGCTGTAAAATTATCAAGATGGATCTTTTCCAACAGGTCTTCCCTGAATAACTAATTCAGTCACTACACTGATATGGATCATCTTGCTGATTACCCTAAGATGTCCTATCTTCCTTGTCTCTGATTGGTTTAATGAGTGTTTTAATTATTTAGGATGCAATTTGTTGTTGTTATGTTGAAATTATTCTTGTGCATGTAGAGAGGGAGGGGGTAGTGGGAATTATATTTAATATTGTATGAATTATATGTATTTTATAGTGTAAAAATTATTGTTGTAAGCTGCCTCGATCCTATGAGAGAGGAAGGAGAAAAATAAATTATTATTATTATTATTATTATTATTATTATTTTGATGTTTATGAACAAATGCTTGTAATTGCTATTTTCTCAGTTGCTATAACAGGGATAATGTTTTGAATGTTTTTAAAGGATTTTCTTTCTTTAATTTCTTTCTATAATTCAGAACTTTGCCATTAAAGCTTTGTTAACAAAAAATTCTTGTCCTGATGAATGGATATAGTGTTGTTGTTGTTGTTGTTTTTTTAAAAAGAGGCATACATGATTCAACATTTGTAGAGCTTTTACAGCTTTTTATTAGTTTTACCACCTATGTTAACATTTTATTACCACATTGGACTTCATGATCCATGTCAAATACTTCATTTTGATTAAAGAAAAAATGTATTTTATTGTTCTAGAAATTCTCTTTTACTTAATTGGAGTTCTCCTATGTGGATTTTGAATTACACAAGAAAGCTCATCACTTTACCTCCTCTCTGATGATGGATCAGTATGTGTGTGTATACACACACACACACACACACACACACACGTACACATACATATGATCTTCTAAAAACCCATTACTAAACACACTGTTGGTAGGCACAGAGATGCCATAAAATATTTGGCTGCCAAATACCCTAAGTTTTGGCATGAGGTTTATGCTACATATCTGTGGGAGTCAGTTGATCTCTGGTCTTAGTAACCTGAAAAAAATCCCAACAATTTTGGATGGCTTATGAAGTGATGTTAAAGAAAGTCTTCTAACCACACCAGTTTTGCTCTGGAAACAGAAAAACAGTTTTTGTGTATTAGCTGATGACCTTCTTTCTCTATCCTTGTCAAAGCTTCTCAGGAGAGACTTTGTAACCTCTCCAGATACAGCCAAGAAAGCCAGTTCTTTGGTTGATAAATCACTGCACTGATGGAGAAGACAATTAGACACCTGGAGAGAAGGGTAGCCAAATGACAGATCCAAAAATAATTATGACAAGCATAATAAGGATAATAACAACAGTGGGAAAATAGCTCACTGACACAAATAATTTCTAATCTGAATTATCATTACAGCCAAGAGAACATAGCAAGAAAGCTTATATTATATGTTGCCTTTTAAAAGTGTGTGTGCCTTCAAATTGCCATTTTACATATGGTGACCTCATGAATTTCATAGAGTTTTTTCAAGAAAGTAATCCTTAGAGGTGGTTTTGCAGGTCTTTCCTCTGAAATATAAAGTACAGCACCTGGTATTCGTTGGTAGTTTTACATCCAAGCATTAACATCCACAACACCAGGAAGGTAATACTTAAAACTTGGAAAAAGTATAAGGATTTCTTTTACACTAAACTCCCATTGTGGACGTCAACACAAGAAGCCTTTCATAAAGAAGAGTTCCTGGAAAACCACAAATGGGTAAAATACGAAGACTGTATAACTAATATAAAAGGGAAGACGGAATTGAAAAATATAGAGGCTCTAGTACGTGAGGGGAAAAAAATCAATTGGTTACAATACGAACAGTTAAAAATAGAAACTAATA
>NW_024813352.1:0-2495 GCF_019175285.1 Sceloporus undulatus
CACCTAATGATCCCACCACTTGCACCCCATTAACCAAGTCATCCTTGTTGGTTAGGATCAGATCTAAAATAGCTGACCCCCTTGTTGCCTCTTCCACCTTTTGGACCATGAAATTGTCTTCCAGGCAAGTGAGGAATTTGCTAGACCTTGAGGATTTTGCTGAGTTTGACTTCCAACAAATATCAGGGTAGTTGAAGTCACCCATCACTACTACATCTCTCTTTTCTGACTGTGTGGTCATCTGTTCTAGAAAGGCATCATCCAATTCCTCCGTCTGACTTGGGGGTCTGTAGTAGACTCCCACCGTAACATCCTTGTTGTTTCCCTCCCCTTTGATTCTTACCCAGATGCTCTCCACCTGGCTTCCATGATTGATGTCCTGGATCTCTTCACTGGTGTAAATATCTCTGACATATAGTGCTATTCCTCCTCCTTTCCTGTTTAGCCTATTTCTCTTAAAAAGGTTATACCCCTCTATTTCCACATTCCAATCATGAGACTCATCCCACCAGGTTTCAGTGATGCCTATTATATCATATTTGCTTTGTTGTACTAGGAGTTCGAGTTCATCTTGCTTATTTCCCATGCTCTGTGCATTAGTGTAGAGACATCGCAGACCATGGTTCCCTTTTACTTGCTGCCTGTGCAAGTTTTTTTGCCTCCCACTGTTGGGTCCTTGCACTTTTTTTCTTGTTTCCTCTATGTCAGTTTGACTATTTTCGCCATCCCTTTCGCCTTCCTTAATATTGTCTCCCTTCCCCTCGGAACTCAGTTTAAAGCCCTCCTGATCAAGTTCTTGAGACTGTTGGCAAAAACATTTCTTCCAACTGGCGTGAGATGCAACCCGTCTGTTGCAAGAAGTCCCTCCTCATGGAACCGCAGCCCATGATCGAAGAATCCAAATCCTTCTCGGCGGCACCATCTGCGAAGCCAGTTGTTCACATCCGCTATTTTCCTCTCCCTTCCTGGACCATGCCCTTCAACTCTCTCATGTCACTACCAACTGGTATTATCTTACTGGTTGATATTATCTGCCTATGCAGTGAAATTGTGTGTATTTTTGTATGCATTATGGTAGCCCTAAAGCAATTTTATTGTAAGGTTTTCTTGGCAAGATTTGTTTGGCTGTCATTTGTCCCTCTCTCTCTCTCATGCTGAGAGAATGTAATTTGCCGAAGGTCATCTGGTGGGATTGCATGACTGAACAAGGATTTGAACCCTGGTTTCCCAAAGCCTAGTCCAAAATGCAAACCACATTGGCTCTCCTATCTGTCTGTCCATCCAACTATCCATCCATCCATATGCTATTTACATCTGCATGTTTGTGGCTTGTGTAACATTTTAACCTTAAATTTGACATTCATCTTTATTCTAGGTTTTTTTTACGTATGACTTACAGTCTTCTTATGTCTCCTTCACAGTTCTATCTTCAAGACACTAAGAGTAGTAATGGTACCTTTATAAATAGTCAGAGACTAAGCAGAGGATCTGAAGAGAGTCCACCATGTGAAATTCTGTCTGGCGACATAATCCAGTTTGGCGTTGATGTGACGGAGAACACGCGGAAAGGTAAGGGTACGGATCATTTTTTCCCCTCCTATTTTTAATTTAGATTTAAGCTGGAAAGAAAAACAAAACAAAACTATGATGTTGTAAAATATGTTCTTGAAAGAAATTTCCATGGAGTTGTGTGAGTACACTTTCCTCCCTTCAGACAATGAATCTTTTTAACCTATCTTTTGTTTGGTTTGTTCTACCTTCTATTTGTCCAGATAGTGATGCATGTGTAAGGATACCTGAGAAATTCTAAACCAGAGGTAGACAACCTTTTTGAGCCGGGGGCTGGGTTGCTGTCCCTCAGACAACTCGGGGGGCCGAAGCCGGGGGTGGAGCTTCCACCCTCCGGGGATGGGGCTGCATGCCAGGGGGCGGAGCTTCCACCCTCCGGGGCGGAGCTTCCACCGAAGCCCCGCAGGGAAGAGGAGGCGCATGCACGCCCTCTCCTCCTTGGTCCCTTTCTGGCCAAACACCTCCAACCTGCATTCCAAAACACACACAACAGCACATTTGTGCATTTCACATGGCTTTACTTAATGTGGTCTCTTGCATATTTCAGAGGCTTATTCCATAACCAAATCCCTTGGGTTTAACACTTAGCATGGTTTAACATGGCTATGCATATTGAACATGCCATGGTGCTTTCACCGTTCTTGCACCAAGTGTACTTCTCAGAAGTGTGTACTTGGTCAAGGGACTTTGGTTTTTCTTCACTGCGCATGAATTTGTAAAAATCAGAGCAATTTACATTGGCCTTGCCTCAGAGGCTTTCTGATATCAATATCACCATTAAAGAACCAAAAACACACAGAAAAGGCACTTTGGAAAGTCACACTCTCTTGGCTTCTGAAACAGTGCCTGCATGCCTCTGAAGCTGAGTCATATCATCATCATCATCATCATCATCATCATCATCATCATCATCATCATCATCATCA
>NW_024813353.1:0-2495 GCF_019175285.1 Sceloporus undulatus
AATTTTTATTAAACAAATATATAATATCTCACAATACAATGCAATAAACAATAGAACATAATACACTCTAAAGTGTCTCGAACAAACAACACAAACACAAACATTTAACACATGTAAAGCTCTATTTGTTATTTTGACTTTCCAACTAGATATCTAACTTCCAAAATATTTGCGTTCATCTCTACTTTAGATCATTATTTCCCCCTCCTAAACATTAGTTTTAAATTAAATAGATATACTCTTATCATAATGATAAGCACATAACACTTTTTAAAACGTGTTCTCGTTTTCATTTATGAGCATAGCAACAGCGGCAGCCAATCACAAGCCAGATGCCCTCAACCAATGAAATGCTGGCAGGGAGAGATTTAAAAGTTCCATTGTGGCAATTAAGAACTTCAGATAGGGCCTTGCTATGTCCAGAAAGGGACAGGTTTTGGAGAGGTTCCTTCCAGGGAGGGACTCTTAGGGCTAAAGTCCAGAAAGGAAGGACTTACTCCTTGTGTAAATCAGTAAGTGAAAGAGTTTTATTAAAGAGATGGGGATTTTGTTTCAGACCAGGAAGGTTCTAGCTAAGCCAGTGAGGAGTTTGTTTCGAAGAGTTCCTGAGGAACTGTAATTTGGTGATTAGGAACCCAGAGGAAGGGACTCAGGGCACAATCAATCAATCAATGTTTATTGATTAGCTCTTAAGCCATATCAAAATAACACAAAAGCGGATAAAACACGCTATAAAAATTCTATAGAAGTTCTATAGAAACTAGAAAAAAGCTAAATATAATACAGACTCGGGGTACAAACAGAACTCTAAAAAGGAGAGAGAGTTGCTGTTGTGTGAAATCTTGAGTGATATTGTTAGCCTAGGTGGCTTAAATATTAAAAGGGGAATTAAACATGGCCATTGTTTTGAGGTAACCAAGAAAGACTGAATAAGAGAGCTAATACCAGTCCCTGAGGTAATTCGCTGAGGTAAATTGTAGGGGACTGTAGAAAGGAACGTTATCGTTTTAGAGTGTCGGGATTAGACAAATCGGTGGCCAGAAGTGTGCTTTGGTTATAGGGGTCTGAGTGTGAATTACCAGACACCCAATATCGTAGTTAAATTTTGAAATAAGAAGTTTAGTATTTTAAACTCTAGGTGTAGGTGAGTGAGAACTGCTCACCAGGCACACTTCGCCCATCCATCCTGCCATTTGCCTCGTATGCAGTCAACTCCAACACAAACTCAGAGACATTTAGAACAAGTGGTGGATCAATTTAGCAGAAAAGACACAACGTTGTGCAGATCTGGGTGATTCCAGAGGATTTTACGAAGCTCTTAAAGCAGTGTTTGGACCTACATATCAGACTCAAAGCTCCCTATACAGTTCAGATGGTCAAACACTAATCACAGATAAAGCTTCCATTCTGGACCAATGGGCTGAACACTTCCAAAGCCTCTTTAGTGTCAACCGAGTAGTCCAAGATTCAGCTATTCAACAGATGACACAACAACCGATGAAGAAAGAATTGGACATAGCTCCCACTTTGGAAGAAACCGTTAAGGCCATACAGCAGATGAAAAACGGCAAGGCTGCTGGGATTGATGGAATTCCACCTGAAGCTTGGAAACATGGAGGTCATGCACTCCATGCTAAACTCCACGAACTCCTTGTGAGTTGCTGGGAAAAAGGCAAACTGCCATCAGATCTCCGAGATGCAGTCATCACCACCCTGTACAAGAAAAAAAGAGCAAAATCAGATTGCTCTAACTACCGAGGTATAACACTGCTCTCCATTGCTGGAAAAAATCCTCGCAAGGATACTGCTGAACAGATTAGTTCCTGCCATTGCAGAAGAACTTCTTCCCGAAAGCCAGTGTGGCTTCAGAGCTAATAGGAGCACTACAGACATAGTATTTGCCCTAAGACAACTGCAAGAGAAATATAGAGAGCAGAACAAAGGACTCTATGTAACATTTGTCGACCTCACCAAAGGTTTCGACACTGTGAGTAGAAAAGGTCTGTGACAGATCCTGGAACGACTAGGATGCCCCCCAAATTCCTCCAAATGATCATCCTGCTACATGAAGGCCAGCAAGGTCAAGTCAGATATGGCGAGGTTCTCTCGGAGCCCTTTCTAATAACTAATGGTGTAAAACAGGGTTGTGTTCTTGCTCCGGCCTTATTTACAATCTTCTTCAGCATGATGCTCCAAAGGGCTACGGCAGATCTCAAAGAAGAAGAGGGCATTTATATACGCTACCGTACTGATGGTAGCCTGCTTAACTTAAGCCGCCTGAGGGCCTGCACTAAGACTCTAAACTATCTAGTCCGTGAGCTGCTTTTTGCTGATGATGCTGCCCTCGTTGCCCATACGGAAGCAGCTCTGCAGTGCCTCACATCATGTTTTGCAACAGCTGCAGAGCTCTTTGGGCTGGAAGTCAGTCTGAAGAAAACGGAAATTCTCTACCAGCCGGCACCACAGGAAGAACACTACCATCCCCATATCACTGT
>NW_024813354.1:0-2495 GCF_019175285.1 Sceloporus undulatus
GCCCGCGGGCCGCATCCGGCCCACAGGCCAGAGGTTGCCGACCCCTGTCATAGGGCATGGTTTCTAGACCCTTCACCATTTTGGTCTCCCTCCTCTGGACATACTTTTTGAACTTTGTTGACATCCTTTTTGAACTGTGATGTCCACAACTGGACATTATTCCAGGTGAGGCCTGACCAAAGCAGAATAGAGTGGTGCTATTTCTTCCCTCGATGTAAACATTTTACGTCTATTGATGCGGCCTAGAGCTGCATTGGCTTTTTTAGCTACCACATCACACTGTTGACTGATGCTCAACTCGTTGTCTATTTGGACTCCTAGATCCCCTTTCACATGTACTGTTGTTAAGCCAGATGTCCCACATCCTATATCTGTGCCTTTCACTTTTTCTGCCTAACCGTAGTACATTACATTTCTCCCTGTTGAAATGCATTGTGTTAGTTTTGTCCCAGCTTTCTAGTCTACTAAGGTCATTTTGAATTTTGATTCTATCCTATTAGCTACTCCTATTTTGGTGTCACCTACCTGCAAATTTAATTGTCATCTTTATAAGTTTTTAATTGTAATTTGTTTTTAAAGACCTGGAACAATTACTAAAGAAAGTCAAAGAAAAAAGTGCTAAGAAAAACTTACTTTATATGCCCGAAACTGCCTGTTCCTGTTAGTAACATTCTAACAGCCACATTCTAGACCAGCTGCAATTTTCAAGCAGTTTTAAATGCCCCATTCTCCCAGCACAAATAGTATTCTTACTGCATCTGCCCCTCCAAGTCCTCAGGCTTGAAATCCGTGGATGTGAAAATCCGCAGAAGGGCAACCACCTTTAACCTCAATGAATGCATGCACACGGCCCATTCAAGCCTATGGGGCTTGAATATGTGAGAGTTTTGGAACTCATGGGGGGGGGTCTGGAACGGATACCCCACACCTTCCAAGGGGCAACTGTAGTCCAAAAGCTAGCTGCACAGCATTCCCTGGACAGGATGGGTCTGACCATAGTTACTGATCTTTAATGACATCCCGTTTGGACTGCTGTTTCTAGTTATGTTTCCTACCTCTAAATCAACATATTTAATGGATATATCAAACTAGATACTTAACGAAATAGCTGAAGTGCAAATTGGAAGCACAGTTTAAGACATTCCCAACAAATCTGAAGGTCTTAAATGACCAGTAGCATCACTGGTGTGTTTGTATGTGGAGGGGGTGCAGACTGTACCAGGTGACACCTCAGAAGAGGGGGTGACACCCAGCTGAGTCTCCCCCCCCCCTCACCTCTCTGCCACATGCCACAAAGGCACCCAGGGCACCCCTTCCTCCCGGCTCGGTGTGGCTTTACTTGCGTATAAAGTTGCGCCAGGCAGGGAGGAAGGGGCTCCTGGGTCTCTCCCTCCCTTTTTGCTTGGTGTGACTTTACACAGCGTAAAGGTGTGCCGGGCAAGGAGGTGAGGGTGAGTCCTTTTGGCCCCGCCCCCACACTGGATGACATCCCGGTGCAGGACACCACTGTAAATGACAGTGACCTCAACGTGCCATGCATTTGATACAGAAAGAAAAGATAGACCTACCGGTAAATAAAATAGCCTCCCTTCAGTCCATCTGGTGCCATCTAGTCATGGAGGGAGAGATGCAGGCCCAGCTCCATCGGGCCTGGCCTAAATTAAGAAGCAGAGCCTTCCCTCCAGTCCATCTGCCTTGGTCCAGGCCTCAGAGGGAGAGAAGAAATTCTGGACCTGATCCCCTTCCCCACCACCATTCCCTTCTCCTTTTGTGTCGTGTTTTCAGATTGTTAGCCTGAGGGCAGGGAACCGTCTAATTAAAAATAATTATAATTATAAGTCACTCTGAGAGCCTTTAGGGCTGAAGGTCAGGGTATAAATAAATAAATAATCAATTAAAATAAGCAACAGTAATTTTAAATTGTAGAAGGGATATATATTATAGACAAACAACCTGAATGAAATCTCTAGCTTGAAGCTGGATTTTTAAAATTTTCATTCAATAGGAAGGCAGTCTAGGACCCGGAGCAATGGATGCAAGCTACAGGAAAAGAGATTCCACCTCAACATCAGGAAGAACTTCCCGACAGTAAGGGCTGTTCAACAGTGGAACACACTCCTTCGGAGTGCAGTGGAGTCTCCTTCCTTGGAGGTCTTGAAGCAGAGGTTAAATGGCCATCTGTCGGGGATGCTTTGACTGAGAGTTCCTGCATGGCAGAGGGTTGGACTGGATGGCCCTTGTGGTCTCTTCCAATTCTATGATTCTATGATTCTATATGATTCTATGATTTTGTATATACTGTTTAATAATAATAATAATATTTATTTATACCCTCTGAGGGAGAGAGAAGGCTGGCCCAGTACCATCAGGGGCTGGCCTGAAGAAAGAGGCTCCTCCCTCCCTAACTGTCATCATTCGGCCTCTGAGAGAGAGAGAAGGCTGGCCCAGTACCATCAGGGGCTAGCCTGAAGAAAGAGGCTCCTCCCTCCCTAACT
>NW_024813355.1:0-2495 GCF_019175285.1 Sceloporus undulatus
GAGGTGAAGAACCACCAACAGATCCTGTCTGGAAGGACCAATTCAGCAGACACTGAAATGGGACAGAGGTCTATGACCTCAGCAACTTCGCAGGGAAGGCAGGCACGTCTAACCTCCTGGAGAACCAGCGGCAATGCTGACAAGGGGGGCAAGTCAAGCCCTTTCCTTTTGAATGAAGAGGACCAGAAGAAACGTTTCCAGAAACTAAAACAAGAACTAGCCCAAACGTAGAAAGCTGTGCTAGCAGTGATGCAGGACATACAGGAGCAAAAGAAGGAGGCCAAGTTGGTCCGGGAACTGAGACATCAGGTGGCTGCCGATGACTCAAGGATGAAGCTTCCTCCAGAGAAGCTGAGGAGGCTTCAAAGTCAGACAGTGAGAGTGGAGCCATTGACTCCACCACCCAGCCTGACAGAGGAGGCACCAGTAGGTTAAGCTGACCAGGCTGAGGTTCCTGTAGCAGCAGTGAGACTGGGCCCATTAACAGAGGCAACAGGTGGACAACGGGATCCAGAGGAGGAGGCCAGAAAGCCAGAGACCGGAAAAGAGAACCAAGCCAACCAGCCCACTCAGTAGAGTGGAGAAAAAACAGGGCAGGAGGTGAGCTGACCAGAGGTGACAAGTGCCAGTCTAAAGGTAAAGACTCCAACATCCACACCTATGGAGTATGGGGTGGTGGTGGTGGATACCCAGAGGGAGGCTTCAGATGGTCCAGTGGGACTCAAAGCATTCCACACAAAGCAAGACTTCGAGATAGAAGGTCCTAGAGGCAGTGAGGAGCTACCACACCTGAGAATAACCTCCTCAAAGGCGAGGCCTGAAACCCCTTCCTTCAAGACCTGATTGTGATGAGTGTTGGGGGCTGGAAAAATAGGTCAGACCATGTGCCTATGGGAGGCTGCTTGGAAGAAGCCCAGGTCTCAGCTGACCTGAGGAGAGGCCGGGAGGGCATGGGCCTTGCCAAGACTTAAGAGTTGTGCCACCTTCAGTGAGGTTCATCCAGAGGAACCATTGTTAAAGTGCCTTCAGACAAAGATAAAAGTAAAGCTTTGGCTGAGTCCAGCACATGCTATTGCTGTCTGTCCAGAGGGCTAATGGAAACCAGAAGCTGGAGTGGACAAATCCAGATAATAGCTTTGCAGAAATTTGGATAGAGGTAGACCAAAATGCTTCTCTGATCCCCATGCCAGCAACACCAGACAAAGAGCTAACAGAGTTAGGCATACAAAATAATAATAATAATAATAATAATAATAATAATAATAATAATAATAATAATGTTTATTTATATTTCCTGCCTCTCCCAAGGATCGAGGTAGAATTACATCAATAAAATAATACAATAATACAAATACAATTGATAAAACACTAATACTGAATTTACCACATTCCTATCAGTTCTCTAAAAAACAGTTTATCAGTAGCCAATAATAATAGTCGAGAGTGGAACATCATCATAAGCTTTTAGATCAGTGGTTCCCAACCTTTCTAATGCCAGGACCCTTTAATACAGTTCCTCATGTTGTGGTGACCCCCCAACCATAAAATTTCCGTTGCTACTGCATATCTGTAATTTTGCTACTGTTATGAATCAATGTAAATATTAGTTATTATTATTTATTTATTTACAGTATTTATAGAATACAGTATTAATATCTGATTGATTAATTAATTTTAATTATTATCAACCACTATTAATGATTACTAATTAATTATTGTTAGTGGCTAGTTATTAATAATTAATATTAATACTGTTAATTCCATCCTCTGCTGCCGCCACGCTGCTCTTTCTTGGGAGAAGGCCAAGCAGTGGAGGAGCCTTGAGCAGAGAGACCAAATGTCATAACCAGAACGGAGGGAAAGAAACCACAAAATGTAGGATATTCAAGAAAAAGGTAGATGCCATTACAAAATAAAAGCTAAAAACAATAATATAAATCCACAACATTTAAATGCACAAAACCCCTCCTGATACCCCCCTTATGCTATTGTGCTCCCCCCCCCCATCCTCCTGGCAGCCCCCTCCTTAGAGGTGAGAGTCAGCTGGAAAAGCACATCTCACTCCAGAAGAGAAGGATACTTGAGCAGTTTGCACTCTGTGTCTTTCCAATTTATAATAACAGCTACAAAACTGAATAATGGTAGTAGCATATGGGCCACTTAGGTCCAAAACACACTGCAGAAATAATCCAGTTTGAGGCCAGTTTAACAGCCCTGGTTCGATGCTAAGGAATCCTGGAAAGTGTGAGACATTTAGCCTTCCCTGTCAAAGAGTTCTGGGGCCACAAGAAACTACAGCTCCCATGTTCCCTAGCACTGAGCCAGGGAAGTTGAAGCGGTCTCAAAATGGATTATTTCTGCAGTGGGTTCTGGACCTTACTTTTTGAAAAATAGTCCAGATTTAAATGTTGCTTTAAAAATTATTTCCATCTCTCAGCTATAAGCTGGTTGGAGAGAAATGAGAGTGTTTGGGGGAGGACTGCCAATATATTGGG
>NW_024813356.1:0-2495 GCF_019175285.1 Sceloporus undulatus
TAATAAATTTTATTTGTATTTCCTGCCTCTCCCTGAGGATCGAGGCGGGATTACAGCAGAGAATAAAAACAATACAATATGAAATCCAATATTATATAAAAATACAGTCAATAAAACAGCAATAATATTACTACCAATCCCTAAAAAGGCCAAATCGTCATCAATTACCCTTGCTATCAAGTCAGAGTGGGAGTGTTTCATGAAATCAGCTATAAAAGGTCAGGTGGGTATTTCTGCTGGAAGAGATCCATCTTAATGATTTCTAAGGTGGTAATGAGATGGATCTCTTCTGGTAAGTTGTTCCATAAACGCTTTATGGGAAGTTGTATGTTCCAATAGTTTCTTCCCTGATGTTCTGAGAGTACAGGGAGGATTGTGTAGGGAGAGGGGTTCCCTTAAGTAACTCGGGCCCAAGCCATATAGGGCTTTAAAGGTAATGACCAACACTTTGTATTGCGCCCGGATAATAAATATGTGTATTACCAAAATCTGTTTACCCATAACGTTTCTGATAGCAAAGCAAGTATGTTACAACAAATACTAGCTATTGCTCATAGTTAGGAGGAAAGAAGGTGCTCTTTAGTGTTAATTAATTTTCCCCCATTTCCTGTTACAGTAACAGATGGCAAGTCAAACAAATGCATAACTTTGGTTTCATAAGCTTGGGGTCATTGATTGAAATGTATCAATACCAGTTAAAAGTGGCTGCTATTAGCAGGCAGCTAAAAGTTGCCTTTTGATGCTTGGCCCTAATTAAGTGATTCAAGTAATCTAAGTTTACACTTCTCTTTTATATGAACTATGACTCCTTGGGATGAATATAGTCCATGAATAATATTTTGGAGACAGTAGATAGATGTCTGGGGCATCAAAAGAAAGCAACTAGAAATGTCAGAGTTTTCCCCATTCCATTAGGGACTTTCCCATTAGGTGAGAAATTTAGAAACCTTTATTATGTGTCTATTGATTTTAATTGAATTGAATTATTTCATAAAATGGGAAAGGACTTCAGGAGCCATTGAATCCAACCCCTTGCTTGGTGCAGATACCTGTGTGGCCTCTTTTTGAAGGTGTCCAGAGAAGGAGACATTGGCACTCTGTAGACAATTGGTTCCATTGCTGAACCACTGTTACTGTCAAGAGGTACTTTCTAATATCCAATGGTTGACTTTATATTCAGTGAGCTGAAGGCAATCCATAAGCATCTCTTCCTCCCTATTTTAGCCTCACCATGGGCCTGTAAGTGGTGGTCAGGCTGAGAGATGGAGTGATCAACCCAAGGTGACCCGAGACTTTCATGGTTTAGTGGGGGTCCCAGTCCAACACTCTAACTGCTACTCCCCCCTGGCTCTCACTGCATGTGTGTGTTAAGTTGTTCTGAAAGTACTGGCAGAAATCCAGGGGCACTGTTGGGAAGACAGATTGAAATAATGAAAACGGACAGATGAAGGCAGGTCAGAGACAGATTTGGAAGTCTTTTGCAAACAGGCAATAGCTGAACTCATAACACTGAAATAGGATATAAGCGCATGGTGTAGCAGCTATAGTTATTTAATCACCGACGCCTATCTAGCTGCAGCTGAAGTTCAGCCTGAGCTGACTCTCCAATAAATCATTTGAATTTCTCAAAGAGTTATATTTTATATGGTGGCTCTTCCCTTCTAGTTAACATACATTTGTTCACCCATTCTGATTTTTCACATTCCACATGAGCTACATCATTCAGGCCATGAATGTTCTGGGATTATTTAAGTTTCTTGAAGCCAGGAGAAGAAAAGAAAGAAAGAAAGAAAGAAAGAAAGAAAGAAAGAAAGAAAGAATTATAGCACACTGAGCTTTTTGGAGATTTTTCAGCTCAGATCCGGGGTGACTGTGGGTCCAACGATGCAGATTCACGTCATAACATGAATGTGTTATCACATGCAATTCATTTCTATGGGAGCTCCTTCCATGGTGCTTCCACAGTGAATCCAAAGTGACTCCTCATTTTGGTGAATTTGGTACAAAAGTGAATTCACAGAATTCGCATTCAAGCTCACTTCAATTTCATTCCGAATTGGTCTGGTGTGGAATGCAACTTTGCTTCCCTCCCAGTACACCCCCCAAAACCTCAAAAGAGGCAAATTTCCCATGATGCTGCAGTGCAATTTTGCCCCAATTGCTTCCGTTGCTCAGAAAAGTAGATGACAGGGATGGAGGGAATGAACAGGAGGGTGGGGGGGGGGGAGAGGGGGGGGGGGGGGGGGAGCAACAAACTCCAGCTCCCAGAATTCCATAGCCTCGAGCCAAGGACCCCAGAACAAACTCCAACTCCCAGAATTCCATAGCACTGAGCCAGGACAGTGAAAGTGGAGTTAAACCGGAGGCAACTGTTACAAAGGGAAGGAGAGTGGATTGGATTCAGGGAGTTGGTATTTTAGGGAGCATGGAGAATAATTATAATAATTATAATTGTAAAAAGTTTTAATAATAATAATAATAATAATAATAATAAT
>NW_024813357.1:0-2495 GCF_019175285.1 Sceloporus undulatus
TAAAATGGTGAAGGGTCTGGAAACCATGCCCTATGAGGAATGTCTTAAGGAGCTGGGGATGTTTAGCCTGGAGAAAAGAAGGCTAAGAGGTGATATGATAGCCCTGTTTAAATATTTGAAAGGATGTCATGTTGAAGAGGGAGCAAGCAGTAGAACAAACTCCCTCGAAGTGTAGTGGAGTCTCCTTCCTTAGAGGTCTTCAAACAGAGGCTGGATGGCCATCTGTCGGAGATGCTTTGATCTGGATTTCCTGCATGGCAGAATGGGGTTGGACTGGATGGCCCTTGTGGTCTCTTCCAACTCTATGATTCTAATAATAAACATAATAATTATAAATACCAGCCCTAATACTTTGTGATAAGGAGGCTGAGCCGAATGCCCTTCTCAGTGTCGAAGAAAGTGGATTTGGGGCATTGCAGCTCCCATTTGGCCGGGGGATGCTGGGCCTTTTTGTCCAAGAACGGCGTTCGCTCCACCGGTGGCGACCTTCGACCTCTGCTCTTTGGCCTAGATGGCCTAACAGTGAGTCAGTCCCTTTAGTTGCACTGCGTGATGCAACCTGCGCCGAGGCAGCCGCCTCGCCCTTCTCCGCATCCAAAGTCCAAGCAATACACACACACAGACACACACACACACACACTGTGTGTGTGTCTGTGCGTCTGTGTCTGTGTGTATATATACACACACACACACTTTATTCTCCTTTGCAGCTCAGAGGCAAAAACTGTCTTTGCGAGGATGGACTACGCAAAGAAGTCGCTGGGCCTTCTCTCCCCAAGATCCCTCTCCAAGTAAGTAGCGCTTCTTTATTGATTGTCAATCAATTATTGATCAATTATCGATTAATTATTGATTGATTATTGAATTACGCTGTACAGGTGCGTCTCGGCCAGCGCCTTGATGACCCACCAGCTGCTGGTCAGTCCTCCTCCTCCTCCGCCATTCCGGCCATTCCGAGTGACCAACTGCGACCGGACACTGCGCAAAGGGATCGTGGCTGAAAGCCTGGAGGACCTTCAAGAGAAGGTGAGCACCTAGATGACCACGGCTGGATGTCCAGTGGCAGTGGCTGGACATCAAGGGTCAAGGCTTGACCGCTTCCGTTTCTGTAGGTCCGTGGCGCCTTCCTCTTGGTTGGCAACGTCCAGCTGGCCTTGGATGAAGATGGGACCATCGTGGAGACGGAGGCGTTCTTCCGGACGCTGGACGACGGCACCGTGTTTGTGGTGCTGGCAGCGGGTCAGGCGTGGCGGCCAGTCAAGGTGAGAATGACCACTGACTGGCAGGACCGATATCTGTGGGCATTAGGGGGTTTCCTAGGCAACAAGTCTGTCAATACCCCAAAAGGGACCAGATTCCCATTCGATCTCGAATGCTAAGCAGGGTCAGCCCTGGATGGTCCTTGGATGGAAGACCACCAAGGGATATTTTAGTGGGAGGGACTTATGAAACCATTTTTCAAGGGTCTAACTCCATCCATTCTTACGCAATTTGATCAATTTTTATCGACAGGTGGACGGCTATCAGATCCTGGCGTCACGCAAACCACGACGCCGGATCGACGTGGCATGCGTGACCTTTGACCTTTACAAGACCGACCCCCGGGACTTTGTCGGCTGCTTGAATGTCAAGGCGACGCTCTATGGGGCTTACAGCATGTCCTACAACGTGCGATGCTACAGCGCAAAACGGATAGCGAGGTCAGCTGCTATCTTGTCCCCCTTCTAGCAGGTCAACATCTTACAGAATTGGACCATAGAGATCTAGAAACGCCTAGAGAAGGGTCCTGTCTAGGAATCTCCAGGTCCTCCAACGCAACTCTATGGTCAATATGTTCCCATAGAATAACATTAGATAATAATAGGTTTATTTATATACCGCCCAATCACTGGGAATCCGAGCGGTTTACAATACAGGGGATAACAGACAGTTCCCTGCCCTCAGGCTTACAATCTAAAAGACAGGACACAAAAGGAGAAGGGAACAGTGAGGGGGGTGGGGATCAGGTCCAGCATTCATCTCTCCCTCTGAGGCCTGGACCAAGGCAGATGGACCGGAGGGAGGGCTCTTCAGGCAAGTCGTGATGGAACCGGGCCAGCCTACTCTCTCCCTCAGAGGCCGAAAAATGACAGTTAAGGAGGGAGGAGCCTCTTTCTGCCAGAAGTGTCCTCTCTAGGAATCTGTAGGTCCTCCAGTGCAACTCTATGGTCAACATCTCCCCATAGATTAACACTGGAGGGCCTACAAATGCATAGAGAAGTGTCCTCTCTAGGAATCTCTGGGCCCTCCAGCACAACTATATGGCCCGAATATCAATTATTTAATATTAATAAATAATATTTTTATTATTTTATTATTAAATATAAACTAGGGATAATGGGTTTTGTTCTGTATTTTTAATAATGTTTCATATTTGCATTTTTACTATTTTGTGGTATTTTTACTATTATTGTTATTAATTTCAATTTATTTTTATTAATAATTTTTATTAATTT
>NW_024813358.1:0-2494 GCF_019175285.1 Sceloporus undulatus
TAGGATTTCGATGAAAAACATTTCCAACAATGCTGGCATTTGTATGGCTTCTGTCCTGTGTGGACTCTCTGATGTATCACTAAGCCTCCCTTCAAAGAAAAACATTTCCCACAATGCTGGCATTTGTATGGCTTCTCTCCAGTGTGGCCTCTCTGATGTCTCACTAGGTTTGGCCTCTGAGAAAAACATTTCCCACAATGTTGGCATTTGTATGGATTCTCTCCTGTGTGGACTCTCTGATGTATCACTAGGTAAGATTTCGACAAAAAACATTTCCCACAATGTTGGCATTTGTATGGATTCTCTCCAGTGTGACCTCTCTGATGTATCACTAGGTAAGACTTCGAAGAAAAATATTTCCCACAATGCTGGCATTTGTATGGCTTTGCTCCTGTGTGGATTCTCTGATGTATGACCAGGATTGACTTGTAAGCAAAACGTTTCCCACAATGGTGGCATTTATGTGACTTCTTTGCTGTATGGACTCTCTGATGACTCAAATGTTCTTCTGTAAAGAAGGACAATGACAGATAAGACTGAAAATCAGAGTTACCGTATATACTCATGTACAAGTCGACCTCATGTATAAATCGAGGGTAGGTTTGGGGGTAAAAATTATGGATTTTAATATGACCCCTGATAAGTCGAGGGTGCAGCCCCTCCCTCTGCATCACAGAATAACAGAGTTGGAAAAGATGCCAAAAGCCATCCAATCCAATCCCATTCTGCCATGCAGGAATTCTCAGTCAAAGCATCCCTGACAGATGGCCATCCAGCCTCTTTTTAAAGACTTCTAAGGAAGGAGATTCCACCACTCCCTGAGGGAGTGTGTTTCACTGTGGAACAGCCCTTACTGTCAGGAGTTCCTCCTAATGTTGAGGTGGAATCTCTTTTCCTGTCCCCTGTGCTCCATTTGTCTCTTGGCACTCCTTTGAGTGGAGGCATTAGAGCAGCTGCCCTGGTCTCCCTGGCTCATGGTGCTCTGTGAGGTGCTCAAAGAACCATCACTGCTGCCAAATCCCCACAGTTCTCTCTCTCTCTCTCTGTCTCCCTCTCCCCCCCCTTCTCCCCCCATCCCTTTGATTCTTTATTTGAGGAATCTAGCTCAAGGAGCTGCTGTTTTCTTATTTGGGGGGGGGAGTTAAAGAGAGGCTCCCTCCCTCTCAGTTGGACTCTCCAGCTCCAGTGAGTCTTAGGTTTAAAAACAGCAGATAAAAAGAGTTTTCCCCTCTCTCCTTTTCTCAGCCACTGCTTGAGCTCTCTCAATTCCCCTTTCTAAACTACAAGTCCCAGGATGCAACACAAGGCGCCAAATTACTTAAAGTGGAACAATAACGTTTGCTATAATTTCTTTAGTTTCTGCCCCCTTAAAAACAGCCAAAGAGCAGACATTTCCCCCTTGTCTCCTTTCCCCAAAAATGTTTGAGGGCTGCAGTTTGCCTTTTTAAAAACAGCCAAGCCAAGCCAAGCCAAGCCAAGCCAAGCCAAGCCAAGCCAAGCCAAGCCAAGCCAAGCCAAGCCAAGCCAAGCCAAGCCAGCTTCTCCCAGGGCTTGAGAAAAAGAGGAGAGGGGAAGGGTCCTCTGTCTTACAGAGGAAGAAACACCTAATATAGAGCCCAAACACACAAGCAAAGGAACAGACGGGAGATGGCTCTTTTTTTGTCCCCGTGGAGCACACACACACACATAGAGAGAGAGAGAGAGAGGCAAGGAGACCAGCAGGGATACCTCCACAGTTGCAGCAGTGAGGCAAGGAGCCAGGTGTGGAAGGGAGGGAGGGCAGAGTTTCTTTTGCAAGACAGCCTCCCCGGGAAAAAAGCAATTGCCAGCAAACCCCCACTCACTCACTCACTCCCTCCCTCCCTCCCTCCCTTGTGGCTCCTGGGCAGCACATCTTTCAGGACACCCTCTGCTTTCCCCTCGGCTGCAAAGTCACGGTCGCCATTTTTCTCAGCCACATTGCCGTATTCCCCGTCTATAAGTTGACTCAGGATTTTGGGACCAACTTTTTAGCATAAATTTTTCGACTTATAGATGAGTATTTACGGCAAGAAAGGAGAGTGTTACCCCATGATTTAGCCCTCATTAACCCCTCCTTATTTGAGATTAAATTAATAAATTTGCTGTGAGTAACCCAAGCATGATCCTGCTGCTTATGCCCCTAAAGCCATGGAACAATTGTATCCTTACTCATAAGAGCTAGGAAAGAAGACATTGCATGGGGACCGCCTTGAGGGAATCAGTGGAAGCTGAAAGTCAAGGGACTGTTGAAAAAATATTCCATGAAACATGTGCAAATATACTTTGATTGACAGGTGGCATCATGTCCTGTGAGACTGCCATAGAGTGCTGAGTCAGAGCCCAAGGCAGGATGCAAACTAATTGCAGAGATCGCTTCATGCTGTTTGGCACCAGGATATGACTCACAACCAATACAGTATACAGCGCACATGCAGATTGGTGTGGATTGGATTGGAGTTGTGTGTCCAAGAGA
>NW_024813359.1:0-2494 GCF_019175285.1 Sceloporus undulatus
ATCTAAGTTCTGTGTATAATGTGCTTAATGTGTATTATTGAGTATTACTATTATTATTATTATTATTTCATATACTTATATCACATCTTTTCTCCCAATACAGGAACTAAACAATGGCTGAGATTAAGCAAGCGCCAAACAGGGCTTTTCAGTTAGATTTTGGTGTGAACTTTAAATCACCCTCCTTTGAACTTTCAGTAACCCAAGTTAAAAAATGTGTTCTTAACATTTAATGAGGATAGAACAATCTGTCTTATCAAAAACCAATTTGCCTCCCTTTTTGCCAGGTTGTCCTCAACTTCCAGGTGCACGCTTTGATGCTTCTTCTGTTCAATTTTATTGCTATTATAATAATGCAAGTCTAGTTCATCATTATTTATTTTTTAAACAGAACACTTAGCCATTTTGATCATCTTAATAAAACCAAAAAATTATAACTATATTTTGTTTATTATCAAAGATATAAACCCCCCTTTGTTCTTACAAAGCAATATATTTAATAGATAACAGTGTTATAAAAAGCTTATCTAAAACTCTTTCTTTTATTAACTTTTATATTTTTTATAAACTTCCCTTTCAGTTAAAGGGTCTCAGCTGACCTTTACTCAATCCTATTAGAATAGATAATAATTATAATAGTATACATGTATATACAGTATGTGGCTCCATATTATCTATATATGTAATCTAATTATAGCATACGATTATATTGTCTTACACGATTTCTACTCTATTTATGTGTTTCTTTTATTAAATCTTATGTGTTTGATTCAAATCCATTTCTCTCACTTGCCAAGAAAACCCTGTGATACATCTAGGGTCACCATAAGTCAGTGGTCCCCAAACTGTGCTCTTTAAGGGATTTTGGACTTCAGATCCCAGATTCCCAGACTATTGGCCAACATGGCTGAGGCTTCTGGGAACTGAAGTCCAAAATCCCTTAAAGGGCACAGTTTGGGGGAGGAGGGTTACAACGAGCGAGTTGGATTCCTAGAACGGCAGGGAAACAAAAGGAGAGAGAGACTGATTCCTAGAGGGGAAGAAGAGGCACTTTCTACAGGCCAAGCCCCGCCCCTTCCGGCCATGGTGGTATATTCCTAGAGCGTCGCTGGAGGGAAGTCCCTGGAGGTGCCAGGAGGGTGTTGGCTGCTTCTTCCAAAGCAGAGGAGGGCTGGAGAGTCTGGTGGTGAGGGGCTTCTAGAGCCAACACTTAACAAAGGGGCTCCCAAAGAGGGTGGTTATATATCTGAGGCTACATCTGCACTGCAGGAATGATCCAGTTTGACACTGCTTTAACTGCCATGGCTCCAGGCTATGGAATCCTGGGATTTGTAGTTTGTGGGGGCACAAGAGGCACACAACAACAACAATCTATAGTTATTCAGCTTATTCAGCAATTATTCACCAGCTTAAATAATAATTGTTGTTGTTTTTTTTAAAAAAGGCTCTTGGGAAGCAAGTTGTTTGATTTGCTAATTGAAGGAAGCATTTCGTGCACTATAAAATAAGCGCATTAAAAAGAGGGCACTGACACTGGATGCTGTTCTAACAAGGAACAGCTGCCAGTTAACTATTGAAGTTTAATTTTAAAAATTGAAATAGTCATTATTGTTCTAGTAAGTTGGTGGGGAAACAGTGATACTGTGGGCCACTGATATTGCTGGGGTTTGGTTCTAGGACCCATCCCCACCCATGGATACCAAAATCTATGGATGCCCAAATCCCATTACATACATACAGTGGCATAGTAAAATGGTGTCCCTTATATAAAGTGGCAAAATCAAGATTTGCTTTTGGGAATCTATATTTTTTGAAATATTTTCAATCCATGAATGCTTGAATCCTTGGATAAAAAAAAAATTTGTGTTTGTGGAGGGTCGGCTGTAATGATGAGTTTTTAAAAATGGGGGTGTGTTTTTTTTAAGGCCATTTGGTTTAAACCAGCCAACCCCGATATGCTGTGAAAGATTTGGTTCTCTCCCTGAGCCTTGGTTTTTGTCTTCTGTACAGATCGAGAAGGCAGTTTCCTGTTAAAAACTGATGGTAAAATGCCATCCTGCCTCAAAAGTATTAACATGACTGTGTTCATCTCGTTTTTTTTCCAGGCCCTTTTTAGTTTTCTCCGTCCTAACCTTCATATAAAAATTAGCAGAAGAGGGAGGTCTTTCTTCATCTACTTTGGAAGCAGCCCAGAAGCACAGAACGAAAATGGAAGGGCAAGAGTGGGATGTTCCCAGGTTAGGAATACCTTCTTGCCCCATTCAGGAGGAAAACAGTGGAACCTTCTGGGGAAGCAATATTCAGGAGGAGAGCAGTGGAGCATACTGGGAAAGCACCATTCAAGAGGAGAGCAGTGGAGCGTTCTGGGAAGACACCTTTCAAAAGGAGAGCAATGGAGATTTCTGGGATAGCACCATTCAGGAGGAGAGCGGTGGAACATTCTGGGGAAAACCAACAAAGGACAGCCTGGAAGGGAATCTGCTTAATTCAGATA
>NW_024813360.1:0-2494 GCF_019175285.1 Sceloporus undulatus
TCAAGTCTCAAACCTTCAGGTAAGTAGCATTAGCCTAAATTCACAATGGTCCCATCTCATTGCTGCAGGTAAGGAGCATCAGCCTGAGGTCGCAATATGTCATGAATACCTTTATTCATTTATTTATTCATTTAGGGATTCATGCCATAAGGGTTATAGGTTTAGGATTAAATTAGAGTTAAGATAAATGGGATTTATGGTGGGTTGAAATAATATGTTTGAATATGTGCTTTAATAGAAGATACTAGAAAGATTCATGGCTGGCCCAGTACCATCAGGGGCTAGCCTGAAGAAGAAGAGCCCTCCCTCCGGTCCATCTGCCTTGGTCCAGGCCTCAGAGGGAGAGAAGGATGCTGGACCTGATTCCCTCCCTCCCCATTCCCTTCTCCTTTTGTGTCGTGTCTTTTAGATTGTAAGCCTGTGGGCAGGGAACTGTCTGTTATCCCCTCTATTGTAAACCGCTCGGATTCCCAGTGATTGGGCGGTATATAAATAAAACCTATTATTATTATTATTAAAGTATGTTCTTGTTAGCTAGGATTGGAATGTGTGGGAATCATCCTTCTAACAGAGGCTTGGATTTAAAAGACTGGTCTCTGTAAAAGGAGGGGGAACATAGAGAGCTATTGCTATTTTTATATTGTATTAAGTTGTTATGGGTTTATGTTTATTATATTTTCATATGGTATCATATTAGATTGGGATTGATGTGGTTTCATATATATATTGTTAAGCCATAATGTTAATTAAAACTATTGTGTCGCTGAGTTCTGTGGTCCAAGGCCACAGGTGCAGAGGTTGAGAAAAGGCACATGAGAGCTTAATTGTTTTTAGAAACACTGCCAGAATCCCGGATGGGAGGACACTGCACAGAAAAGGGTGGGAGAACGCTGTGCGGGAAAGGGCTACCCAATTAATTAGGTTTACTGGTAAATGGAGTGGGGTGGATTCATATGGTTACAAAAGTGAAATGTTTATACTTTCTTTCATTCCTGATTAAAAAAAGTCACTTCTATTGCATGTATCTTCTTTTTCAATACAAGCTCTTCCTTTTTCAAAGTACTGCCTTTTGTGTTGCAAGAGGGGCTGCAATTAGGACCCTGACAAATATCTCTCTCCCCTTCCATTCACCCTGCTATCCCAAAAGGGCTGAAGAGCAGACCAAACCAACCAGAGAACCTTCCCCTGCTCTTGTGTAATGCCAGGTCAGTCAAAAATACAACGCAGATAGTCCAGGATCTCCTATTGGATGAAGAGGCTGACCTGGCTTGTTTCATGGAGACCTGGCTGGGTGATGATAGCTCAGCCACCTGGGATCAGGCCTTACCAGCTGGGTTCTCCATCAGTGAGCAGGTGAGGGGAGTGCCTTTGATCCATGAAGACAATCTTGCTTTGGCCAGGATACCTATCCGTAAGATGGACCACATTGAATGTATTTGCCTCAGCTTAAACACTAGGGAAAGTCTTGGGATTCTGTTGGTTTAATGCCCACCCCATTGCTTAACATAAATACTCTCTGGAAAAGATAACATCAGAATTAACACAAATCAGGGAAAGAGTGACATTCCTGGAGGAAGAATATAAAAAAATGGGAAAAGAGATAGAGAGATTATCAAAAGAAGATACTGAAGATACAGCAGAAAGAATTAAATTAGAGCAAAGATTTAGGGAGAGATGTCTTGGAATAAAAGGTCTTCTCAAACAGAAGGACGAAGATCTGTATAAAAGGATAATCCCAGTCTTGGCTGAATTTATAGACCTAGATAATGAAACTTTTCTCCTTGAGGTGGACAAGATGTTTAGAGTAAGCTCTGGGTCGCAAAACAGAAGAGACTAATCAGAGATATCAAGATTTATTTTGTTAGGACTCAAATGAAAGAAGCAATTCTCCAACAACACTTTCATACAAGATTCAAAATGGAAGAAAATGAAATTTTATTGTTTAAAGATATCTCTGGGAAACTGTTAAGGAAGAGGAAGGAATATGGACCACTGACTAAGGTTTTGCTCAGCAATGGAATCTGCTACAAATGGGAACTAACTCAGGGCCTATCTTTTAAATTCAAGCAAAAAAGATGCCAAATCAACTCCGTACAAAAAGGAAGACATTTTCTACGTGAGAATGAAAAAGAACTTTATTGACAGTCAGAAAGAAGAAAGAAACAACCCCGGAAAAGGAGAAGAGGATAAGGAGGAAGAGAGCTTAGAAGAAGAAACAGGGTTTCCGGTTGCAAGGCGGAGCGAACGGACGTGCCTTGAGGCTGTGCTCAAGGCTGCGTTCAGCAGGATGTGGTGACGGGGTCGACTGTAGCCGACCAAATCTTTCCTGGATAAGGGAAAGTCAGACGGACCTCTACTAATTTATCCCCAGGCGGGGATGGACTGAGAGCCCAGACCAACGGTGCTCCTCTCCTACTGCGAGGGATTATCAAGAGGATACTGCGGCTGCATCCTTAGCTGCGTTTTAAACGCCAAGTTTTGCCTGCAATTTCTT
>NW_024813361.1:0-2494 GCF_019175285.1 Sceloporus undulatus
AGAGAGAGGTGCAAATCAGGGAAGAAGGCCCCCACATGACAAGAAAAGAGGATTTTGAATTAGCTTTGTGTGTTAGACAGTGGCCAGGAGCAACCCAGAGGTAGAAACTTGTTGTTTGGAAAAACTGAAATTGAAATTATAAAAATTGGAAATTGCCTTTGTGTATATTGTAGATAAATTTTGGGAAAATTGGTGTTTTAACGAGGTTTTCCATGATTTTAAATGATCAGTGCCTTTGGGAAAGTTCTGCCCTAAATTTGAATGCATACCCATTTAAAGCCAAAGGAAAATCTAAATTGAATATTAAGCCTGTGCCTTCCCAGAGACATTGCAAATTGTTTTGTCAGTGAAAGTTTTAAGAAGATGGGCAGAAATAAGTGCTTTATAGTGTTGTTGTTATGGCATAGTAATAATAAAATAGTGAGATTTAAGCTTAGCTAGTAAGCTTCAGCTGTGGCCCGATTTTGTGAACTGGACTGTGGTTAAAAGTTATCTAAGAGAGGAGAAAATTGTGAGAAAGATAAAAGAAAGTGTTTGAAGGTATGAGGATGTGAAAATGATGGTGAGTAAAGGAGAAAGCTTATGGAGCGAGTTAGCAAGCATAATGGTTTGGAAAATGGTTGGAAAATGTTTACAGAGGAAAGTATAAACAAGGTTTGAATTGAAATTGAAGGCTCAAGAATGTTGCAGAAAGTTTGAGTATGTTTAAGTGGCTGAGAAAGATTTAGAAATGGGTTTGGTGCAGATGGACAAGCGGTTTGAGTTCTGGCTGGAGTTAGAGAGAGAAAGGGGGGTTAGAGAAAGCCCACGGTTTGCATTTTAAAACTTTTCCTTTGGCTAAAGCTAGAGTAGTAGTGGAAGCAGCTATGCTGGAAAGAAAACCTGGAATGGAGTTTCGTGTTGCCAATCTGGTGACTTTCACACCAAAATGGGTACTTTTCAGAGCCTTTGGTGTGATTTTGGTGATTGGTTTTAATAATAATTTTGAAAGTTAAATATTTGGTGAGTTTGGGCCAAACGTTTGGGGAATTATCTTCAAGGCTTGTTAGCCAACTGTGGGTTTTTTCCCCTGGCTGTGGCTAAAAGGGGCAGCACGGCGTTGTAAGTTGTAAATTCAAAGCTTGTTTTAATTTTTTTTTTCTCTTCCCCTCTGGCTGAGATTTTTGTAGTCTATTTTTAAAGGCAAAGGATTTTTTTTCTTAAGTTCATAGAATAGATGTTGTGCTTTAGACTTAGATGGGAAAATAGTAAATGTCTTGTTAAGGGTGATCTATGAAGGTGCTTGTTAAAAGAGATGGTTTGTTTTTCTTTGAGCGGGAAGTGTGTGTGTGTTTGTAGAGAGAGTTCATATTACATCAATAGCCAGCCAGACTGGATTCTATCTGACCAGAGAATGCAAGCTTGTTTTTGGCATTTTTAATTTAAAGGCAAGCAGCTTTTTGCTCAATATTTTGTTTTTATTTTCTGGCCTCAAGATGCTCTCATGGGTTTTTAAAATGAAGTTTAAGTTGTGCCTTTGGGAATTTGTATATGTTTTTTAAATGCAATTGTTTTTAAGTGAAGACCAAAGATATTTTTTGTTTTTGAATTCTGCAGAAGTCTTTCCATTGTGCTTTTTGGGTTTTAAATTATAAACCTGCAATCTTCTGATTGGCAATCCAGCTAAATTATTTTTCCAATTAAAGTTGATAAGATTAGTGTGTTAGGCCTGAATTCTTTTGAAGCCTGGGAAAGTTAGGATGTTTTGGTTTTGTAAGGCTACAGCTGTGTTAGGCTGAAACAGCTGTTGCAATTATGAGCATTCGCCTGAGGTCATGCAAAGTTTTGCTGCTGCCTGGCTAGAATTGGCTTATTTTTTATTTTTTTGAGTTTTAAGTTGTGATCCATGAGTTTCCTGGCCTGTTTCCTGGCCTATTGAATTTTCGCTTTTTCTGAATATTGCGTGCTTATTTTGTGCTTATTTCAACTGCTAATTTTTGAGGCCATAGCTTTTGTATTTTTGAGCTCAAAGATGCCTGCAAAGTCTTGCCAATGTCATGTTAAATTGGCTTGTTTTAAATCATTTTTTTGTTCCTGGTTTTAATTTTTAATTTTGCTCTTGCATATTTTGATTCGTTTTGATTCTTGATTATTGACTGCAATAATTGTTTGTCTTTTTGTTTTAAATTTCTGGCCTAAAGTTTTTGAAATGATTTTTTGTTATAACAGACGCTGAGAACTATTTTTATATTTTTAAGTTTTGAGAATGGCCCATCCATGATGTTTTTGGTTTTGTATATTGTTTTAGCTTGAATTTTTATTTTTATTCTTATAATATCTAAATGTATTTTTGAAAGCACCCGAACTGTCTTTTTTTTGTGATTTTGGGACCCAGAGATCCAGAATATAATTGTTATATTCTGGTTAATTAGTGATTGTCAATTTGATTCACACTCATTGAAATTTATAATTTTTGTTATTTTGAAAAAATAACATGGCGAGCCAGTTGATCCTA
>NW_024813362.1:0-2494 GCF_019175285.1 Sceloporus undulatus
TAGTTTTATAGCACTGAAGTTGAGCGTGTGCTTTTAAACACTTATGCTTGTGTGGCGCCATGGTTTGAGTGTTGGACTGCGATGCTGAAGACCAGGGTTCGATTCTTGCTCGGCCATGAAACTCACCTGGTGACCTTGGGCAAGTCACATGCTCTCAGCCTCAGAGAAGACAAGGGTAAACCTCCTCTAAAACAAGTCTTCCCAAGAAAACCCCATGATAAGGTTGCCTTAAGTTGGAAATGACTTGAAGGCACCCAACAACATCATCATTGAAGAAGAAAAAATCTCTGTTGTCCATAAAATGTTATCATAGTGTTTTGAAATTGTTTGGTCCAACAAAAATAAAATATAAAAATATATATTGGCCAAGGTTCCTATCAACAGCAGAGGAGCATAAACCTTTACCTGTGTATAGTTTTTTGTGGGTTTTTCTCTGAAGATGCCAGCCACAGATGCTGGCGAAACATCAGGAATAAACTTTTCTAGGAATGGCCACATAACCTGAAAAGCCCACAAAGAACTATGGACGCCAGCCATGAAAGCCTTCAACTCTACCTGTGTACTTTGTCATTGTTGTTGTTGTGTGCAAGTTTTTTCTGACCCTAAGTTGAAACTTCCATGGAATTTTCTTGGCAAGACTGGTTCAGAGGAGGTTTGTCATTGTCTTCCCTGAGACTGAGAGAGTGTGACTTGCCCAAGGTCACCTAGTGAGTTTCATGGCTGAGCAGGGAATTCAACCCTGGTCTCTAGAGTCACAATTCAGCACTCAAACCACTATGCCACACTGTCTGTCATAGCAGCAATGTTGTGGGTGATGTTCTGATATGTACAGTATTTCAAGTCTTACATCCATCAGAGTCTTAGGCCTCATCTCCAAGACATCTGATTATATATATGCAAATAGTCCAAAATGTGAAAAATCGGTGATCCAAAACATTTCTGGTCACAAGCATTTTGGATAAGGGAGACTCAACCTGTATAACAGTAGATATGCAAGATATATTAATAGTGTATTATTAGATGTATTATAATATTAAACATATATTTTATATATAAAATATCTAATACATAACTTGTTCAGGCAGGCCTTTGGTTTATAATCCATGTGACAAAAAAGAGTTTTTAATGGAGTTGTTCTTTTATCTCTTTTTTTACTATATTTTAATGATGTTTTACAGATTCTTTTAACTTTGTGTTTTTCAATAAGCTGTTGTTTTAATTGTTGTTTTTAACTTCTGTACAAGTGTGTGTGTGTGTGTGTGTGTGTGCATATATGTGTGTACCACACACACATACCCTATTTTTCATTGCTTGCAAAAAGAAAGGTGGAACATTAATGAATGAGTTGGTTAGGTAGGTAGGTAATAATTAATTAATTAAAATACAATGACTAGAGAGTGTGCATTACAAGAGCACAAGGATTTTTGTAGTCTTTGTGCTATTTCAATGCACACTTCCTATTCTCTGCATTTTAATTAATTAATTATTAACTCACTAACCAACTCAATGAATAGTTGTCCCCCTTCTCTTTGGACAGGATGCAAAGCATCTTCCAAGCAATAGGAATGTTTTGGATTGTTTTGCATTGCAGAGTTGTTTTTTCCCCCAAGGTGAAGCTCTCTATGAAACAAGGGCCCCATTCTCACTTACAGATAAATCGGTGTGTGATCCAAATCGATGGATCGATTCGACAGCAGAGTATGGTTCCCACTACATTTGCCCCGATCGCATTTTTCCCTCCAAAATAATCCACTTGTAGTTCCCATTCACAAATGAATCGATTCACAATTATTCGATTCCAGCTGGCTAAAGGGGAAATTTGTATCGATTCTGATCCGCATGTGGTTCACACTTGCACAGATTTAATTTATCAAAAAAGAAGCAGGAAAAATCAGCATCAAAAAGACATGGGTTAAGTGGGTCTAGCACAGGGGTCGGCAACCCCCGGCCCGCGGGCCGGATGCGGCCCTCGGAGGCGGCAGGACCGGCCCCAGCCCAGTCCTGCCGCCACCGCCACCGCCACCTCAACCTCCTCTTGGGCCGCGCGACCGCACTGCCTTCCTCCTCCTCCACCGCGCAGAGGAGGAAGAGGAGAGCTGCGTGGCCTGGGGCAGAGGAGGCAAAGGGGGAAGCCCCGCGCTGCCCTCCCTGCCTCCCCGCGCGGGCCCACGCTGCCCTCCCTGCCTCCCCGCGTGGGCCCGCACCACTCACCTCCTTCTCCTCTGCCTCCTCCCCCCGGCCCCCAGGCCGCGCGGCGCATGGAGGGGGGGAGGAGGAAGAGGAGGAGGGGGAGGAGGAGAAGAAAGAAGATGATGAAGAGGAGGGACAGCAGAAGGAGGAGGAGGAGGAGGAGAAAGAAGAGGAAGAAGAGGAGGAGGGGGGAGCAGAAGGAGGAGGAGGAAGAGGAGGAGGGAGGAGCAGAAGGAGGAGGAGGAAGAGGAGGAAGTAAGAGGTGGTGAGTGGCCAGAAGCCTCAAGGTTTTTTAAATTTTTAT
>NW_024813363.1:0-2494 GCF_019175285.1 Sceloporus undulatus
AAAAAAACCCCAAGGCTGGATTGAGGATCAGGATGATCTGGCCTGATCCTGGGGTAAACAGGTGTATCCCCAGGTTAATTTGACCCCTCATTTGCCATGGAGTTTTCTGCAAACTCCATGTCAAACCCCAGTTGCTTACTCCCTCCCCCCGGCACGCTCCCTACCTTGCTGCACCATGGCTCATACTCAGAAGCTCCTTATCACTGTCATATATGGAAATGAGATGTCTGCCGACATGCATTTAAGTTACCTGTTTCTGACTCAGACACAACATCGGGGGGGGGGGCTTCTGAGTACCAGTAATGGCACAGCAAAATAAGGAGCTCACACTGGTACTAGGTTCCAGGTCCTGGGTCACCTACTGACCCAGCTGAGCACCAAGGACAGGATAGCATGGGTTGAGCCTGTGTTCCCCTGTCCTGTTTGCTCATCTCCTGTGGTTTTCACATTGGTTTCACTGGGATATAAGTACACCCTATGCAATCTGTATCCAATTTATTTCCCACTCTTTCAAGATGATTTTTCCTGAATTTAACACACTTTATTCCTTGAGCATTTCTTTCTATCTTAAAAACCTGGGATGAAATCCCCTTAGACTAGCATGCAGTATAATCCAGCCTCTACTTTTACTGTATTTACAACTCCTGAAGCGTCTATAAACTAGCACTTGATAGTGGGAGGTGGATCACTCTTTGTAGAGGAATGACAGAGTGCTGAAACTGTGAGACAGCCACATGCAATTTCCACTAAAAGTGTACACTAGCTTTTAAAGAAAAGTATTTATATATGATGCACTGGTGCATGTCTATTATGAAGTATTTCTTTGGGTCCAGCAAAGCTTCTAAATAAGCAGTGTGGGATTCCAGCTTTAAGATGCTGAAACTGACTTTTCTGGAGGCTGAAACTTACTAGGGTATTAAGGGCCCGTTCTAACAAACAAGCTGGTGTTGATATGGAAGCTTCAGAATCAGGATAATACTGTATGTTGAAAGGGGCTGTTGCTATTTATATAGCACCTGTACTCAGAATATCCCAAAACCATTTGGACTATACAGTAGCACAATAATATTACTAAGCCAGGAAAGCAGAAATATTGAAATAAATTTTCTTTTCTTTTTTTGTCCCCCCAGCTTTTCCCCCCTTTTTTGATAGAAGGGTGCACTTTGATGCAATGGCTTTATGCATATCATGAAATTATTGCCTGGGAGCTTTCCTTTCCTTTATAAAAGGCAGAAATAACTTTTTAGATTGTGCCTTTGGGCACAGATACTTCAGAATCCTATTTGCCAAATTGATTCCTGAGCAATTTGCTTTGGGTGAAGGAGTGTGTGTGTGTGTGTGTGTGTGTGTGTGTGTGTGTGCGTGTGTGTGTAGAGGTCTGATAGATTTCACATGAAGGAATTTGGCTGAATTATATTATCAAACCTTGGACTGAAAAATCTCTGTCCTTCTTTGTGAAATGACTATCCTGTTTTCAGAGCTGCTAAAAGGTAAATCAAGCATATCTGTGATTTAATTTGAAAGATTCTCATTTACCTTCAGCAAAGAAAACAGCCATTGTTGAACAAAGCTGTTCACCTTATTTAATGCTTGGAATATACCCCCCTCCGCATTCACCCGTAAAAGACAGAACAAAGGGGCAGGCTTGCTATAAAGGCACCATCACATTGTGCTTTTATAAATAATAATAAAAAAAATCTGGAGAATAAGAAGGTGGAGAGGGGGCAATGTTACAGTGAAACTCCTCTGAAATGTTCTGTAGAAACAAAAGTGAAACTTCATGATGTTGAAAAGCTTTCCCATGTGAAGATTAAGTTATTTAACAATCTATCTGTTTATCGCTGGAGAGAAGAAAGACTTTGCATTCCTACACACTACACAGTTAAAGCACTATGATTCCACTGTAAATGTTGTATCCTGTGGAATCCTGGGGTTTGTATTTGTGGAGGCACTAGAGCTCTCTGGATGAGAATTCTGACTAACCTTCCATAAAGTGAAAATCCCAGTATTCCACAGGATGTTGCTATGAAAGGATATATAGCACTGTATCCTTTCATAAGGACTGCCCTGGTGTTTCTGTTGCTGCAGAAAGAAGAAACAGTGTTGTAGTACCTTAAATGTCAAATGGTTTTATTTGGCATAAGCCAGGGGTAGGCAACCTGCGGCCCGCGGGCCGGATGTGGCCCGGCGAGGCCTTGGGACCGGCCCCAGCCCGGTCCTGCCTCCGATTGCCACCGGGGCCTTTGGCCTCTCGCGCACAGGGGCAAGGGGGGGCAATTGTCTATAAACGCCTCAGAAACATGCATTTATATTAACATTTTTTAAAAAATCAGCAACTTTTTTTGCATGTCCTCCACTTTTTTAAAAAAAGTGTCCACCATTTGAAAATGTTGCTCTACATTTGTCCCGGGTCATTTATTTATTTTAATTTATTAAAATTATTTAATTATTTATTTTTTGGCTTCGGCCCCCCAGTTGTCTGAGGGACAGCAAC
>NW_024813364.1:0-2493 GCF_019175285.1 Sceloporus undulatus
AAATGGCTATGCTAGAGAGAAATGTAAATACAGTAATTCCATTTTCTGTGTACCTTCCCACACATGTGACTTGTTCTTAAACATTTGCTCTATGAACTCAATGCCAAATTGACATTTATGCTACATTACACACAGAATGATATTGTATACACTTTCTCATAATATGCATCAACCTGAGGACCATAAAATCTTGAATGGATGAGTGGTATAAAATCAATAAAGCAAGCAAGTAAGTAATTCTAATTTAAAATATATCCTAACAAACATTTTAGCTAAAAATCAGTTACCTTTTACATTTTGTGGACTTCTTTCATGTTTCCTCTCTTGAGGCTGCATCTGCACTTCAGAATTAATGTAGTTTAACGCCACTTTAACTGCCAAGCCTCAATATTATGGAATCCTGGGATTTGTAGCTTTGTGAGATATTTCATCTTCTCTGTCAGAGAGCTCTGGTACCACAACAAACAACAAATCCCAGTATTCCATTGAATGGAGTCATAAAAATTAAAGTGGTACCAAACTGCATTGATTCTGCAGTTTGGCAGCAGCCTTGGGAGGCTTCAGACCAGAGTTTGAAAAAGTTCCCTTTTTGGACTACAATTCCCAGAATCTATCAGGTGGTATAGCTAGTGTCTATGCCACTGATCCTGAAGGACTCTTTCTCCACTGTCTATCTTTTACCTCCTAGTGTAAACAATTCAGATCTTCTGCTGAGAAAGCAGAAGTCTTTCTCTTTTTGACTCTTCTTTCTGCCCTTTGAGTCAAAACCTATGTAGGTCACATTTACTGAAGTAGCATGGAAACGACATATAAGAATCATATCAGAAGGACCAAGTCCATGGGAAGAATAAGATGACCAGTCCTGTCTCACAATATATGACATACAGATTGTTGTGTGTAGCCAAAAGGACAGCTGTTTTGTCACAAAAAATAATGTCACTTCCACTACTGTGCTATTTCAGTAAGAGTCAATAGTTCCTAAAACTTCACTAAATCCAGTTTCTGTATTCTGTCCTACAAAGTCCCTGGGCTCTTCCAAACCCTATAGAGGTCCATTGCTCCTTAATTTTCTTTAAATTGTGTTGTTAGCACACAACTGAGTAGGTGTCTTGCTTCGAGTGACTTTTGTTTTTGCCAAACGAGGAAGCCTTACTGTACCCATATTTCTGATGAACCCCCCCCCTTTTCAGGGTTGTTAATCTATAATCCCCTAGTAACCCTGCTCAACATTATTATACATCACTAGGAGTAGGTAAGAGGAGGGGAATATCTGCTGAGCAAATGTATTCCTAGCTCAACAGAGGCCAGGGTATGTGTGAATGAAACAAAAGCAAATTGGGCCTAGCATTCCCAAAGCCACTTTTTAACACTCGTATAATATAGTTGTATTTCTCTGAAGCAAATTTTGCAGACCATTGAACCATACAATAAAGTGAATTTCTTCCTGAATAATTGTTTAAAACAAGAACAACTTACATTTCATATTTTAACTTCCCTTCCATCTAAATTCACAGAGTTTTGTACTGCCTTTTATTGTCTTTGGATCATTAAAGGATGAAGCCAAAATGGGCTGATTTGACCAGACTAGACAGAATTTAACATATCCATAAATGCAACAGTATTCGAAATGAGCTTTGAAAATTGACCTGATAGCTGATGAGGCAATTGTCTCAGATAATGTAGTGAAATTGTCTGGATATTCTTCATGTTGTGAACTGTGTGTAACTTTAAATTGTGGTGAGCCTGAATTGGTTTGGCCAGTGGCTTAAAAGAGGATAAGAAACTACAGAGAATTACTTCCAGATCTCCAAAAGAAATTACTTCTGCATGATAATGAATTGGAATCAAATTGCAGCTTGCAGAGAATACACTGATCAGATTAAACATAGCCAATACCTGAGGTGGGTAAAGGTTGGAGGCAGTGTGGGTTATAAAGTCAACTCTACTTAAATTCTCACAAAGCTCTTGAGTGAGGGGGAAAGCTATTGATTTTGATAAGTATAACATAGTTAAATCTTTAGAGTTTTATCACTCTCACTCTTAAGAACTAAGAGAGGAGGTTGAGGATTAAAAACATTTGAAGAAAAGATTGGAAAACTGGTCACACATAGTACAGCTCCATGAAAGGCTTTATCATGTCTTCTTCCTGCCTCATTCACTTAATTTTATGGGCTTTTTGGATGACATTTGCTTAAACCTAACTAACTGCTAGCCTTAAATGGAATAAGTTCACTGAATCAATTGGAGTCATATAAATATTGCCTTGCTGTTCAAGGGGTCTGCTCCTATTGGGATTAACATTTAGCTGAGACTATGACCCTTTCTGCACTGGCCAGGATACATAGGGAGAGCCCACAGTATCCTGGCTCTGGTGCTGCCCAGACCCTCCTTCATTACAAAGGTCCTCCATTCTGATGTCAGGCTACTTTTCTTATACACATCCCACTAAGTTGCCTGGTGCATCTGCAGTCACTGCAAGTCACTTCACTCTGA
>NW_024813365.1:0-789 GCF_019175285.1 Sceloporus undulatus
CACGGAGGTTTTTGCAGCTCTTTGCAGCTCAGATCCAAAGCCACTGCAGGTCAAACAATGCGAATTCAGGCGACAACATTTTGTGTTATCACACGCAATTCCTTTCTTCTTTTTTTAAAATAAAGTTTATTGAGTGTAAAATAAAACATACATACATACATCTTTCTAAAAAAACAACCTACAGCTACATTGACAAGGTATATGAGGTATCAATATTTGTATGTAGCCCTTTATCCTCAGAGGTTGAACAGTCAGTTCTTTGGCTTCTCCCATCTCATACCTTCTTCAGATCAGCTCCCCGCTCCTTTTATCTTTTTTACTTCACTCATCCAACTAATCACACTTTCCCGTGTCTCTTCCTCCTCGTTCATACATACTCTCACCTTTGTCACTTCTGCCTCTGAATCTACATCTTCTACACACTTTGCTAATCTATCAACTACTTCTTCTAACATCCTCATCTTCCGCACTAAAACACTTCCGCCTCCATTGATTTATAAAGCTTAGTCCTCTCTTGCAATCCACTTCTCTTCTGTCGGTTCAGTTGTCCATTTGAAGTATAAGTTCTAGAAGATGGTCTGTTTACTGATATGAAATGATACAAATGGATAAACTCTCCTGTAGGATTAAAGAAGGCTCCTGGGAGACTGTTCCTATGGACTGGTGCAAAGCCTTAGACCACATTCAGAAGAAATGGGGTGATATAATTATATGCTATTATCAGCTAGATCTTGGGATACTGTGTTAGAGGTTAAAGAGATGATTACTTTTCTCTCTCTGAAAGCATGC
>NW_024813365.1:889-2183 GCF_019175285.1 Sceloporus undulatus
TTCCAAGCTAACTTTTTCGTACCCCGGAAATTTCGTAACGCGATCAATTCGTATCCCGGGGTACCACTGTACTATAATTCTGAATTTGGTGAAAATAGCTATTCTTCAAGACTGGGCAGCTCTTTCGATGTCCATTTCTTTGCATATAGGATCCTGGCAATAGAAACCATATACATTAAGGTTTTCTCGTTTCCTATCCAGATTATCTTCAAACATCCCTAATAACAACTTCAGGGTTAATGAAAGTAGGAACCTATAGCTTTGTTACATTTCCAGCATATATTATGTGTATGTTTATGTATTTTAGCCAATTTTGCTGGTGCTAGATGCCATCTGAAATACATCTTGTGCCAAGGTTCCCTAAGGTTTTGGGCCGCTGTCAATTTAATGCGTTGATTCCATGCTTTTCCCCATTGATTTAAATTGATAGTGTAACCACAATCTTTGGCCCATTTTACCATTGATTCCTTGATTATTTCTCGCTCTGAGTCCCAGTTTAGCAACACCTTTTATATTTTACCCATCAGACCTTTTATGATATCCTTTGATCAATAAAAGCTTTTCTAGCTCTGAACTATCATCTTTTTTCTCCCATGATTTTAGGTCTTGCTGCGTTTTGGAGTATATTTGTTGATATTCAAACCAATTCAGATTAAAACCTTGTAAATTTAAACCTTTTTGTGTTTTAATTTCTATTTCTTCACCCTTAAACTTTAAGAGATTGTCATAAATAATCCAATTCCCTTCTCTCTCCATTTTGGTTCTGCAAACAGCTTCTAAAGGCGAGGCCCATTTTGGGAATCCCATAACTATCCGACCTTTATACTTGTTCCAAATCCTAAACAACGCATGTCTAATACAAGGATTGTTAATCGAGGGATCTGCTTTTTCTTTGTCATATAAGAGAAAGGCATGCCTTCCAAATTTAAGGCCTTTGCCTTCCAATTCTCATGGTTCTTTATCCTGCAAATTAATCCAATTTTTAATTAGCCTCATCATATAATTTAATATTTGGAACCATTAACCCTCCTCTTTCCTTTGTGTCTTGTAAGACCTTTAGTTTGACTCTAGGGTTTTTCCCTCCCAAATGAAGTCTGTTAAATCCCTTAAGCATTTTCTCTGGGATTGTAATAGGGAGAGTTTGAAATAAAAAGAGGGGTTTAGGTAATATCTTCATTTTAATGGCAGCTATCTTACCTAAGAAAGATAAGTGCAGTTTATTCCAATTATTAATTTCATTTTAAATCTTTTTCCACAGAGTGCCATAGTTATTCCCAAAGAGTTCATTTGTTTT
>NW_024813365.1:2283-2493 GCF_019175285.1 Sceloporus undulatus
GAGTTCATTTGTTTTATTTGAAATAATCAATCCTAAATATCTAATTTTCCCTTTAACTTCAATTCCAGTGAATCTGGTTACTTTGGACATTTGTTCTTTATTCATATTTTTCGTTACAATTGCGAATTTTGGTAAATTCACTCTGAAACCACTAAAGTCTCCATTTTTTTTCGGACTTTGATAAGCTTATCTGCATTATCTAAGGGCTCC
>NW_024813366.1:0-2493 GCF_019175285.1 Sceloporus undulatus
AAATGACAAGGAGGAAGGCACTCTCAAAAGCAAACAGGGTACGGTTTGAGTGTTATTACTTTATGTTTTCATGAGGCAGTCCATTTTACCCCACAATTCAGAACATTTGTACCAAGTGGAGACAGTGGCATTCCTCCACTGGGAGCAGGGCTTGTCGGGACGGAGCCAAAAGGGTATGCCCCTTTCCTCCCTTCCGCACACCATTTTACTCATGAGTAAACTGGTGCAGGAAAGGGAGGGGTGCTCTTTTGGCTCCTTTGGGGTGTCAACGGGTGCGGTCTGCACACACACACACACTCACAATGACGCCACTGAGTGGAGAGTGAGGAAAGCTTTGTTGGACTACAACTCCCAGAATCCCCCAGCCGGGATGCCCAAACTGGCACATGGAGGAAATTAGGGCTGGAATTTGTGTGCACTGTCACACCCACTGCTGTCCTGACTGCTGCCAGTCTTTGGCTGGCCCTTGAGTGGAACAGCAAGTGAAAGAAACATGTCTTCACTCTTTCTGCATCAGACATCACTTCTATGAACATCTATTGTGTTTGCACTTTTCTTCTAAACTTAAAGACCCTGTCCCCAGTCCCCATTTAATATTTCTTCGTAGGTTGATTTTTAGCGCCAGTCCTTAGATTTGACAGCTGTACAATATACCTTTGAGACGGAATGAGCAGAATATTGTACCTTGGCCAGTGCAAACCCTTTTTAGTGACTGTGGAAGAGTGGCAGATCTCATAGGTAGAAGTTGAAGACTTTAGTATTGGCTGTGTCGGGGTAGGCAATATGATATACTCCGGATGATTTGGGCTCCCAGCTGTCATAAGACAGAGCCAGCAAGACCAGTGATCAGGGATTATGGGAGCTATAAACCAGAACTTTTGGAGGGCATGACATTCCTTCCTCCTGCTTTATCTTGTGGCTTTTTCAGACAAGGATCTCTCCCAATCCTGTCTGGAATTGACAGCATTCAGAACTGCAACTTTAATGTAAAACATGTGCTCTTCCATTATGCTGTGGTCCCCTAGCTCAGAAATGGACAACGTGAAGCTCTAGAAGACACATATACAGTCCCCGAAAGCTGCTTTTGCAGACCTTGGCCCCTTCAGAGCCTCCAGACAGCTCTTTTTGGCCTTGGCCAGAAGTGAATTGTCTTTTCTAAAAGCCTCTAGGAGTTGCAATTGACTTTTCAAATAGACTGCCTCTCCTCCCATCCCACTGCTTTGTTTTTTTATTACTGCAACAACAATAATATACAATTTTATAAATTAAAAGTGGACTTCTAGCCACTCCAGGATTTCTTTTTCTTTTTTTACTTTTGTGGAAGTCCATACAGCCTTGGGAAGGTCCCAGAGCATAGAAACACCGCTGAGACATGCTTTAATCTGCTATAACTATAACTGCATGGTATAGTTTTCTTTTATTATTCTTTCCTTCCCTTTGTGTATATGTGTATGGACATACTTTAGATTGTATATCTCTGGCAGGCCCCACTGTTTTCAGTTGTTGTACACCCCAGCTGTAGAGATATGCAAAGCAAAGATGAAGGGCAAGAAAAAAAAACAACCATTAAGATTTTTCCAGGCGGTTTTTGATTTTTTCCTTTTCTCCCCCTTTTCTCCAAAGCTTCCCCAGAGTCTAGTCCCTTGAATGAAGTGGTATCTGAAGCTTTTGTCCGCTTCTTTGTGGAGATTGTGGGGCACTACTCCCTCTTCATGACCTCCACGGAGCGGGAAGAAAGGAGCCTACATCGAGAGGCCTTCCGAAAGTCAGTCTCATCAAAGAGCCTGCGACGGTTTCTGGAGGTCTTTATGGAAACTCAGATGTTTGGAGGCTTCATTCAGGAACGAGAATTGCGGAAACAGGGAGTTAAAGGTGAGAGACTCCCTTAGTAGCTAGCAGGAGGACAGTAGATAGTAGACCAAGAGATACTTGGTGGATTAAACAAAAATTTAGTTGTAGGGTCCATAGTGGTGTAATCCTTTTATTTGTCTTAACAAAAAGGTATGCAAATGGGTGCAAGGTTTTAAGATGTCCACAACTTTTCAACTGGCAAGATAATGATGAGCAGATGTAGGGCATGGACAGGGAAATTGGTGTTGATGGTGAGGTCTTAATGTGTCTACAAGATGTCCTGAGATGGACTGGGGAAGGAGGACAGATGTACAAATGTTCAAACAAGGCTCCAGAATAAGGATAGGGAGTGTGTGACCCTTTTTTGCAGGCCCTGAAACCCTGAATGAAAAATCACTTATAGGTTACCCCCAAAATGTTGATTGGCACTGTGCTCAGCTTCAAAATACATACTGCTTGTCCCTATATATATTTAAGCATACAGTGGTACCCCGGGTTACGAAATTAATTCGTTCCGCGGCGCCCTTCGTAACCCGAAATCTTTCTTAACCCGAAAAAGCCATAGGCGCTAGCGCTGGAAGCCGCGATTTCGTGCGAAAAAGCGCCGAAAAGCACCAAATTTTTTTTTCGTAAGCCGAAAAA
>NW_024813367.1:0-2493 GCF_019175285.1 Sceloporus undulatus
GTTCACAGTCCAATACTGAAAGCTTTAATGCAGAGATATGGCCTTCCAGACTGCTGCTTCTATTGTTTCCCTTCCCAGTATTTAAGTACACTGGAGCCTTCCTATATGTGGGGGATCTGTTCCACACCCCTCCCCATGCATGGGACAAAAAATGTATGCTCAAATTCCATTGGTGTCTATGATGGTGCCTTCCTGCACCCAGCATCATGTGCGCACCTGCAGCACACACACCATTTTGTCCTCCCAGGTTTGCCATATGTGTAAGCTCAAATCCGCATACAGCAAGCCTGCATACGGTTTGGGCACAGTGTACTTTAACCAGTCATAGTTATCCATAAGAGAAATTACATAAGTCACCCAAATCCTTAAGTGGCTGAATGCAGGAATGACTGGAAAAAGTACAATGTACTTATGTTAACCAACATGTCAAACCAGATTCTGTTACTTTTATAAATGTAAAGCCTCTACAATTGTCATGGCTATATTCTGTTTTATGGCTGAAGTTCTCATACTGGTGGCATAAAATGTTCCTGGACAAATCTGAATACCTAGTAATTCTTACATACTTGTACAATATAAAAGAGTCGATTCATGTTTCCTTGTGCTACTTTCTGTAAACCACACCTCTGAGTATTCTTGTTGTAACAAGCATAGAAAATAAGGATGGTGACACTTGTTGGACCTGACTAGTGCTTCAATGCCCACAGTCCAGCCTGGAGCATAAGGAGTTACCCTGTTCCAAACCACTCAGGAAATACATTTCACATGGGATTTTTCCATGGTTCCTTATCTGGCTACAGCCTCCTACAACAGCACAGGTTTGGTCCCTTTATGCCCAATGTGGGATGTGTTACTATGACATTGTTTAATAGCTATACTAATATAATGGTTTTTTAAAACTGTCTTTCAGAATATTTTAAAGGGCATTTTGAAATGCAACTTACTGGGTGTCCAAATTCTCATTAAAAGGATATGTGAGTGGAAGTTTTTCTGATGCATAGAACCTTGATACAGTTGGTCCTCCCTATCCACAGATTCTTTATCCATGGATTCAACTATGCACTGTTTGAAAATATTCAAAAAATTATAAATTTTAAAAAGCAATCTTTGATTTTGCCAATTTGTTGTATTTAATGGGACTTGAGCATCCATGGATTTTGGTATCCATAGGGATCCTGGAACGAAATCCCAACAGATACCAAGGGCCCACTGTATTTGGAATAAGACTTACTTATACTTACTTAGTTATTTAATGTCTTGCTTTTTCCTCAGCTTTGGATGCAAGTGGCCTACAAAAATTAAAACAGCTAAAATTTGACCCATACAAAAATTAAAATATAGTCAATCTATCAATAGATTTAAAAGCAATTAAAAGCATATCCATAAAACAGATACAACTAAAAGCTCACATCATATAGGCATTAACAAAGTTAAAAACATGCACATTTAAAAAGAAAGAAAGAAAAACAACAAATAGGTAACAGCACATTGGTAAAGGTTCTTTTCCCATAAATAATCCATTCTCAAAGGCCTGCCAAAACAAACAAAAAGTTTAAACTTCCTATGGTAGGATAGCAAGGGGGATGAGAGTCTAGCCTCTCTGGGAAGGATGTTCCAGAGCTTAGGGGCAGCCACCAAAAAGGCCCTCTCTAGTTCCTGCTTGAATATGCACATAGTGGTGATGTGACTCAGAGAAGGTGCTCGCCTAAGGAGCTTAAAAACCCAGGCATATTAATATAGGGAGACAGGGTCTTGCAGATAACTGGTCCATGAGGAGAGAAATCACAAATCTGTACTTGGGCAATATCTTGATTAAGGCCAACCACAATGTCACAAAAGAGAGTATGGTAAGCAAGTATGGGAAAATAAAGTCTAAAATTAGTCCAGATTTTCTAATGCTTGTAAATTCTTTGGTGACCTAAACAAACCCTCAGGGGTCAAACTAGATAATAAATTTAACACATCCTCAAGGATGAACTATATTTGCCAGCTCATACAATTGTCTCCAACTGTGTGTGTGATTGTCTTCAACTGTGTAATCTTGCATTTAGTGTGCTTAGTTTTGTGATTGGTCCCAGGAAAATACACTAAATTAGTTTGAACATCTGATGGCTAAGGCACTTATCTCTGAAGAAACCCAATTATGAGAAGGAAGTCATATTTATTGCAAAGCACGCATTCCTCTTCTTGTCTGTCTGGATACTCTACAGTGATGGTGGCTCCCATGTCAGTGAGTGACTGAAGATTTCATGTAAACTTGAAATGAAAACTCTAAGATGCTGAACCATATCCCCTAAATAGGTTCACCATCTTCGATAGCTCCTTTACAGTTCAGACTATAGCTTGGAAAAGATTTACTATACAACTGACATGGAAACCACCACTGACCTCAGAAGTACACAGGATGCATTTATTATTTGTTTGGTAACAGAAAATTACACATTGATTTTAATTTTATTTATCTGTTAAAAATCCCTTTAAACTGTCCTTAAT
>NW_024813368.1:0-123 GCF_019175285.1 Sceloporus undulatus
ATTCATGCCCTGCCTTTGGCCTGACCTGAACTGACCCTTTTCCTCCTATTGACAGGTCACTGAGGCTAAGAGAGAATGACCTGTCAGTTCCAACTAAAGTAGACTCATGGAATCAATTGGGAA
>NW_024813368.1:223-2493 GCF_019175285.1 Sceloporus undulatus
AACAACAACAATAATAAAGGCTCTTAAGTTCCAGGAGGTGACGTTTGCAGCACTCATTGGGCATCAGAAGTCTGCTTCCCCCTTCTTTAGAGCCAGATGCCAGAATGCGCAGATTCTGTCATCAGATTAAAAATCTCTGGTGTGTGTGTGTGGTTGTGTTGTGGTCATTTGGGTCAGTGCAGGTTATGATCTGCTCTTGGCCGCATGTTCAATCCCAAAATGCAAGCTAGTGCCATCTCTGTACCCTGTATCCCATTCCCTTGCCACCCCAGAATGCCTCATACACAGGTAATAATAGTAATAATAATAATAATTCCTCACCTCGGAATGCCAGAAAAGGATGCATTTTTTTCTTTCCCTAGGCTCCCCCCCAATTTCCTTAGAGACAATAGCAAAAATTGTATCAATTTGACAATCACCCAAATTGGACAGAGAAACATTTTTAACATTCGGATTGCAACATTCCTTTGGATTGCAACATATGCAAAAAATAATTGTAAAAAATTAAAAACCAAAGGGAAAGGTCCCAGCTGGAGACCAGAGCCTTACTTTGCTGTGCTGCCCTGACCTGACCTGAATTGACCCGTCAATCACCCCCCTTTTTGCTTCCTGTCAGAATTCCCTTTTTTGCATTCCTCCTTCGGCTCTTTCCTCTCCTCCTCCTCCTTCTCACTCTTGGGTGAAGGGGAGGGAATGTTCTGACCTCTATACATCCCTGGATTTGCCCCGATTATGATAAGAGAAGGCAACTGCTATAAAGGGAAGGAGAGAACTCCCAGAATTCCATAGCATTGAGCCAGGACAGTTAAACTGGATTATCTCCTCCAGTGTGGATGCAACCTAAGAGAAGGCAACTGAATGACTAGGAGGATGGGGCTCTGACATTGAATTTCACTGCCAGGGAAGGGAAACTAGAAGGGAGAAAGAAAATAGGGGTAGCTGTCATTGACGTGAGGCTAACATTCGCATGAAAGTGGAGGCAGGCTCCCTTATTGCCCCCGGAAGTGCAAAGGTTCGAATCGTATGCACCAGTGTGGAACTACAATTTGCACTCACTCTGCTTTCCCTGAATCCATCACGTGACTTCCTTCAATTCGATTCTCCCCCAGTTCGGAAGGGTAATGTAACAGCGACCAGGTCATACAGAGTATGGAGCAAGTTTGTTTCCTGCTTCTTCAGAGGACAAGACCCAGAGAAACGGATTCAATCTACAGGAAAAAAGATTCCACCTCAACATTAGGGAGAATCTTCTGACAGTAAGAGCAGATAGAAACAAGTTGGAACCCATTCCTTCTGTGTGTGGCGGAGTCTGCCTCTTTGGACATTTTTAAACAGAAGCTGGATGGCCGCCTGTTGGGAGTGGTTTGATCGTGAATTCTTACATGGCTGGGGTTTGGACTGGAGGGCCTTTGAGATCTCTTCCAACACTGCTTTTATGATTGTACTTTTAAAATATTGTAAAAAAACACCCTCCTGATTCACTGGCCAATGTTTTCTGGAAATTATCAATAGAAGGATGATCTCCCTCTCTTCCAGCCCTCTTTCTTTTCTCATCCTTTCCTTTTAAAATTCTTAATTTTGTTTTTGTCCCAGGACTTGTTGGGAGAAAAGGCCACGGAAATCCTGGAGGCAGAGAAGTTGTCCTTAGACTCCAGACAGAGAGCACAGTCCAGTCGGAATCTACAGGAGGGCTCAGGAAATGCCATCTCATTGGGTAAGGATGGAGGCAGGTATTCTTCACTATGGTCTCTTCTTCTCAATAGTAGAGAGACTGCAATTATCTTCTCTTGAGCCTCGATATAGTGGAGATGCTTATCTTTTGCAAGTGTCTTGCTTCAAGAATTGAGTCATTTATTTCCTTTTAAAGCCAGCACAGGGAGAGAGCCATTCTATTAGTGTGTTATACGCAATGAGTGTA
Source organism: Sceloporus undulatus (assembly GCF_019175285.1). Taxonomy (NCBI): domain Eukaryota; kingdom Metazoa; phylum Chordata; class Lepidosauria; order Squamata; family Phrynosomatidae; genus Sceloporus; species Sceloporus undulatus. The sequence continues at coordinate 2,142 of NW_024813368.1, forward strand.
TATCTTTTAAAAAGACAAGTACAAGGGATTGGAAGAAGGGCTGAATCTGGAGTTGGTATTCTCGGTCTCTGCAGTTCCTGTCTGGGGAAGAGCCTGGAATATATGACCCACTGTCAGAGCCAGAATAGACGTCTCCTAACTTTCCCATTCAGTCACAGAAAAAGTGCCAGTGAGTCCTTAGTGATGTTTTGACTGTGTGGGATCAGGTCCATCTGAAACCTCCTTTAGTTGCCAGCCATCCTTTAGATATGACTGGTGGCATCCTGTTGGTGACATACATACATTAAACTATTCTCTGACACTTATTCTTGTGAGCCTTCAAGTTGTTTCTAATTTATAGCAGCCCTAAGAC
>NW_024813369.1:0-2493 GCF_019175285.1 Sceloporus undulatus
TTGACTCATGTTCAACTTGTGGTCTACTTGGACTCCTAGATCCCTTTCACATGTAGTTTCATTCAGCCAGGTGTCCTCTATCCTATATCTGTACTTTTCGTTTTTCCGCCCTAAGTGCAGTACCTTACATTTCTCTGTGTTGAATTTCATTTTGTTAGCTATGGCCCAGTTTTCTAGTTTGTTCAGGTCATTTTGAATCTTGATCCTGTCCTGTAGGGTATTAGATATTCCCCCTAATTTGGTGTCATCTGCAAATTTGATAAGTATGCCCCCAATTTTGTCCTTTTCAGGGGCAATTTTGGGAGAAAAAAAGATGCCTATCCTATAACTTTCCAATTATTTTCAGTTGAAGATCTCAGCATATACTTCCTGTGTCTAACATCTGTGGTTTCAATTGTATTGGTATGAAAATGAAATATTCAAGGATACTTACTCCCCCACAGCACAGGTGCTCATTGGCTAAATGGAGAAAGCATTTCTACCTACCAGTTTGGAGTGATCACCCTCTGCTCAGCCCAAAAGCCACCTGCTACTTCCCTATTACAGGACACCAGGCCTGATAAATGCTTTGCAATTGCTTGGTTTATTTCATTTCTGAATCTTCTAGATGCCATGACAATCTGCCATGTGCTTTTATCCATCTTCCTTCTCTTAACAAGTAAGAGTTCTAAGATTTACAGGAGAAGGTTTTTTCTCACTCCTGCCACCATCACAGGGTCATTTGGTAAGGATACAAGAGAGAGCCATCTCAGTGGTTGCTCCCACCTTCTGGGAGTCTGGCTGGCCATTAACCTTTTTTCTTTTGCCAGCAGGCTTTTAATATGTAGTTCCTCACAGGGAGCCTTCTTATTGGGTGTGTGTGCTTTACTTATTTATTTCAACTTTTGTATGCTTTTAGTGTTTATACTGTTTTAAATGCACTATTTTAATTATTTTACAAATTGTATTGTTAGGCTTTAAGTGATTTTTGTCACTGAGCACCCTGGGTCCCAATCCAAGAGAAAGGTGGCATAAATAGTATATGAAATAAATAAATAAATAATAAGCCTGTTTCAAAAAGTACAGAAGGATGTACAGTGACAGAGCTCCCAGTATGTGAGGACGTTTAAATTAAATGGTGTTATGCTGGGTTACACAAGGCTGCAGGGGACAGTTTAGGAAAAGAAAGGTCAGGCCAAGGCTTTACCGAAGCTTGAAAAGTCCCTGAATGAACCTCACTGCCCAACCGAGTAGCTGGTTGTCAAAAATATTTCTAGTTGTGGCAGTGCTAATTCATTGTTGCCTCCAGGTTTAAAACCTGTGAGGCTGTTAGATCTTCAGCAACCAGGAAGTGGGCTGACATTTGGACAGTAGGATTCCTGAAGCCATCATAAACTTCAGATAGATCAGTGTAGCTCTATGAGCTATGTCAGACATCAGTAACAGCACATATCTGCTGTGAAGTGATTCCAGGAACAGGCTAGGGCGTTTGTTTTTGTTTTTGGGGGTTTTTTTGTGAATGGCAGGCCCAACTGTTAAAATTAAGAATAGATCATCTAGTGCCAAGATTCTTGTATATAAAGAGTATCCTGCCCTCCTTCTATTGCATTTACAGAGTAATGGGGATCTACATAGATCATCTGTAATTCAGCATCTGCCATTCATACATTTCTTATTATGTCAAGAATAATTACTGCCACATTCCCCTGCTATATTTAGCTTGTTTTGGCCACTGGCTGCCTGAAGCCAGCATCCTCCAATTACTTATTCTGGAGCAGATACCAGTGGGACTTTGAAAAATGAATGGTAGAAGACTTGTAGTCCTATTTTTCTTCTTTAAAAACTCTTACTTAATGTGGCAAGCTCATTTAAAGTTTAAACTAAATCCTTGAACAGAGTCGCTTCTTCAGAGGGTGGAGCCACCAGCTGCCACTGGAACCATGTAAACTGAAGCTTTGAAGTTTATCGCATCAGTGCCTGGAACGTTTCTATTCTGTTCCCAAAACATTTCAAGAGGTAACGTTATGGGAACAGATATTATCGCATTCCAAAATGTAAAACGTTCCGAGAACGTTACAGGAATACAATTTACCGCATTTGTCCTTATAGGAAGCGTGATAAGTATGAGAACGTTTCAATATTTGCGCATGCGTATTTGTAACAGTGTATTCTTGTTCATAAGTACCACATACACAGAACAAAAGGCTTTTACAGGGAGATATGTGTGCAAACACAACCTAATCTTTTTATATACACACATACATATAGACACACACACACATATAGTCAGCAATCTATATATACAAAAATTGATGTGTGTGTGTGTGTGTGTATATATATATACAATATGCATATATATTATATGTATATATTGTGTGTAATATATTTATATTATATATAATATATACATTGTATATATTACATATTTAAAATATGTATATTGTATATATATTGTATGTATACTTTTACACACACACACACACACACACACACACACACACATATAAATGTTAT
>NW_024813370.1:0-2493 GCF_019175285.1 Sceloporus undulatus
TCCACTGTTTGTTTGGGTCCAGGACTTTCCATGGATTCCAAAATCCACAGATGCTGCCATGAACCCCTTTCATTCATGCCTTTCCTCATTGAGGGATCCATGCTATGAGCATGACAGATGAGGGATTCACTAGCGTTAAATCTAGGCGAAGTTTACCATGGGTTCCAATGTTAGATGTTCCATTGGCTTCCTAGAAAGCACCAGAAAGAGGCAAAGGGCTGTGGAAGGATGTGCTGCTTGTGGAGCATGGGAAGCGTAGTCTCCCTGCAGCAGAGCCTAGGTCTCCAAATGCCTGGAAGCTGGGCTCTGTGATGGGCATATTGAGTCAGGATGAGCTTTGTTGTGCTGGGGATAATGGGGTTGGTAATGATGCTTCAATACAGACATGATTAAGTTTTCCTCTGGGTGAACCTTCTTGTGCTTTCAGAGCCTGAGACCAAGGCCACAGGTGCATTAGATGAGATAAAGCTGTGTGGGAACTGGGCCTGGTCTCCAGAATTTTCCCAGGAGGAGAGGGCATCAACATCGTCAAGTCAAAGAGAGACAGAGAGACACTCAAGCAGAGACCGTTGTCTATACATAGTTATTTGTGTGTGTGTGTGTGTGTATATATATATATTCATTGATTATATTTGTATATATATATATATATATATATATATATATATGTATGTATGTATACACACATATCTGTAATACTACACACAGTTATATAGCCATATATATAAAATTTAGTTCATATATATATATAAAAATATACACACATATATACACACAAACACATATATACATACACATACATAGATATAACATTATACACACAGACATACACACACATAGATATATAATTTTATACATAAATATGCACACACATATAATATAAACAGATATATATGTATAATATACTTCTGTAATATTATATAGACATACATATATACAAACACACATATATACACACACAGTATGTGTATATATGTGTGTGTGTGTATATATATATATATATATATCTGTACACAAACACACATATATAATATATTTTTATATAAACATTTTATACACACACACACACACACACATATAATATTAGATACACAGTTATCTATCTGTCTATCTATAATTTTATATATTTTCTATGGACAAGCAATCTCCATTCTTCCTTATGGGCAAGCAATTCCTTACATTTCAATATGGGCAAGTAAATACTATGTTTCTCTAAGGGCAAGCAATCTCCATTAATCCTTATGGTCAAGCAATTCCTTATGTTTCCCTATCGGCAAGTAAATACTATGTTTCTCTAAGGGCAAGCAATCTCCATTAATCCTTATGGTCAAGCAATTCCTTATGTTTCCCTATCGGCAAGTAAATACTATGTTTCTCTAAAGGCAAGCAATCTCCATTAATCCTTATGGTCAAGCAATTCCTTATGTTTCCCTATGGGCAAGTAAATACTATGTTTCTCTAAGGGCAAGCAAGCTCCAATGAATCTCTATGGGCAAGCAATCTCCATTCTTCCTGATGGTCAAGCAATTCCTTATGTTTCCCTATGGGCAAGTAAATACTATCTTTCTCTAAGGCAGTGGTACCCAACTTTCCTAATACCACGACCCTTTAATGCAGTTTCTCATGTTGTGGTGACCCAAACCCATGCAATTGTTTTCGTTGCTACTTCATAACTGTAATTAAATAGGTGTTTTACAATGGTCTTAGGCGACCCCCATGAAAGGGTTATTTGACCCCCAAAGGGGTCCCGACCCACAGGTTGAGAACGACTGTTCTAAGGTCAAGCAATCTCCAATGATTCTCTATGGGCAACTATGCTCTCCCTATGCGCAAGTACTGTTTTTTTAATTTTAATAATTTGTTTTATTTATATACCGCTATTCCAAGGATCATAGCGGTGAACAGCAAGTAAACTAGTTAGCAAGTAAGCTAATTTGCCCCCAACAGTCTGGGTACTCATTTTAGCTCCCTCCTGGGAAGGATGCAAGCCTGAGTCGAGCTTGTGCCCTTTTGCTGGTCCTTTGTTTTTGGACGTCTCATTAGTAATTTTGGTCTGTTTAGATTATAATAAATAAAATAATAAATAAAACAGAAATAACACATAAAATAAAAAACAGAAATAAAAATAAAAATAAAACAGCTAACTATTAAAACAAACTGAAACCTGACATATAAATAAAAATAATACTAATTAAAAATACTGAGAACTGAAAGTAATGAAAAACGACATGTAAATGATAATGCATTAAAAACAACATTTTATTAAAAATTATTTACCTGTTTCGTTTTTTAAATATTTTAATGATATTTTAAAATGAGATTAAATAAAAATGCTGACGATAACATTTACTTAAAAATGAAAAGATATAGAAAAATATGATTGAAATGAGTTTTATTTAAATTTAAATAACTTTAAAGCAAAGAATGAAATACTGGAATGTCAATCCTTCACTGGAGACACAGGAGGGCGCCCGAGAGCAAGGAATAAAACGC
>NW_024813371.1:0-2492 GCF_019175285.1 Sceloporus undulatus
GAAACAGAGGCTGGATGGCCATCTGTCAGGGATGCTTTGATTTGGATTTCCTGCATGGCAGGGGGTTGGACTGGATGGCCCTAGTGGTCTCTTCCAACTCTATGATTCTATGATTCTATGAACCTCTTGTACTCTAATATTCTAAAGTGTCTTTACCAGCCTCCAGCTGCTGGACCTTCTCTTCCAACAGGGCTACTAACTTGCACTTGGTACAGGAGAAGTTACTTACATCCATAGGCAAGAAGATAAACATCCCACAACTGTTGCAGGTGACTGCAGCAGCTCCCTCACATATTGAGATGACTAAAGTAGTCAGTGAAACAAGAGTCTGGGCTTCCTCCTCCAAAAGTCCCTCATTAATCATCCTTGAAAAGACTCCATTGGCCTGGCCTTTTCACCGAGAGCTGTCAGTGAGCTGAAGAGACTGGAGCTACAGCTATATAGAGAGCAATTGATTGTTAGCTCCTTCCTCAACCAAGTCTCTGACTCACTTGCTCTTTTAGGGACCCTTCATGGCTTGGTTCCAACCTACTTGCGAGATCACCTTCTTCGTTATAATCCTCCCTGCACACTTAAGTCCTCTGGGAAAAATTTACTGCAGCCCATAAAGACAAGATTGGCTGCAGTTACCCAGAGGGCCTTTTCATCTGCCGCTCCCAAACTATGAAATGACATTTTGGAAGAGATCCAAAACATTACCAATCTTGACAGCTTTAAAAAGGCTGTCAAGATGGATCTCTTCCGACAGGCCTTCCCTGTGTAACTGAATTGGTCACCAACCCATTGATTTCACTCCGAATTGGTCTGGTATGGAATGCAACTTTGCTTCCGTCCTCGTACACCCCTCCAAACCTCCAAGGTCCCACATTTCCCATGATGCCCTGCTGCAATTTTGCCCCATTTGCTTCTGGTACTCCCCCCCCCCCAGGGGATATGCAGTTGTTTCCGATGCTGCTGGAGAAAGGGCAGAGAGCTACTGGAGAATGAATGTATTCACGTTTTAACATGGACAGGAAACTTGCTGGCGAGGAGGGGGAAAGCGTCTGTTTGCAATGCTGCTGGGGAAGGCTGCTTGTGTGCATGGAAAAACTGGAAAATAATAAGTTATTAGTCTGCTGTGGCTCCAGAGCTCTCTGGCAGAGAAGGCTCAATGTCTCAGGACACTACAGTTCCCAGAATTCCATAGCACTGAGCCAGGACAGTTAAAGTGCAGATGCAACCTCCTTCAGATCCAAAGGATTTACTTCCAAGTACAGCTGCAGTTTCTACACTGATTATTTTGCAGTGAAAGAAATTTATTATTATTATTATTATTATTATTATTATTATTAAATTATTTCACTATAAAATAATAATAATTTAATAATAATAATAATTTGTTTTATTTATATACCGCTATTCCAAAGATCATAGCGGTGAACAGCAAGTAAGCTAATTAGCAAGTAAGCTAATAACAATAATAATAACAATAATTTTGCAGGTGATACATTTGGATGAAGCAGAGGGCATTTAGAGATAGGTGACACATTCAAATGAAGCAGAGGACATGTAGGAATAGGTAACATTCCCTATCATTCACATGAAGCTAGCATTCACATGAAACTGGAAAAGAATGGAGGTAATGAAACGAAGGGTAGATATACATATAGATGACAGGTGAGAAGGGAATGAAACAGGAGGCTGGAAGGAAAGATGGGAGCAAAGGAGGGGGCCATCAGAGGCTGGGGCGGAGGCTCCAACTCCCAGAATTCCATAGCCTCAAGCCAAGGACCCCACAACAAACTCCCAACTCCAATAATAATAATAATAACAACAATATATTATTATTATTATTATTATTATTATTATTATTATTATTATTATTATTAAAATAATAATATTAATAATGTGTTATTTTAAAATAATAATAATGGTATTAATAATTAATTTTAAAATAATAATAATAATAAGTTATTAGTTTGCTGAGGCACCAGAACTCTCTGGCAGAGAAGGCTCTACAGTTCCCAGAATTCCATAGCACTGAGCCAGGACAGTTAAAGTGGAGTTAAACCGGATTATCTCCCCAGTGTGGATGCAACCTAACAGAAGGCAACTGTTACAAAGGGAAGGAGAGATGTAGATGAAATAGATGAAGAGAATGACAAAAGGATAGATGTAGATGTGGCTGAAATGGATGGGGGCTCTGACACGGAGGACTTTGGCTGCCAGGGATGGGAAAATAGAAGAGAGAAAGAACATGAAGCTGTCATTCATGTCAGGCTAGCATTCACGTGTGTCAGAATCCACCTTCAGTTAGGTATTCAGGGTGTTTTCTGACAGATAAATAGATGGATAGATAGATGGTAAAATAGAGGGATAGATAGATGGATAAGTAGTCAAGCACTCAGGGTGGTTTTGTCAGATAGATAGATGGGTAGATAGATAGATACATGGATGGATAGATGAAGAGATAGATAGATAGATGGATAGATAGATAGATAGATAGATAGATA
>NW_024813372.1:0-1000 GCF_019175285.1 Sceloporus undulatus
GCCTGCCAAGTTGAAGAGCCCTCCCCCAACCTCCATCTTGAGGGGAGAGAAGCAGGCAGGAAACAACAGGCCTCTGCCTGCCAAGTTGAAGAGCCCTCCCCCAACCTCCATCTTGAGGGAGAGAAGCAGGCAGGAAACAACAGGCCTTTGCCTGCCAAGAAGAAGAGCCCTCCCCCGACCACCATCTTGAGGGGAGAGAAGCAGAGTTTGTTTTTTTGTTTTGTTTTGTTTTGTTTTGGTTACTTGCTTTGTTGTATATGCAAATGTATGCTGTAAACCGCTTTGATCATAGGAAAAGCGGTATACAAATAAAACATATTATTATTATTATTATTATTTATGGTCTTCATTTTCCATTTCCGAGCAAAATCTATATTTTGTCCCAAATCTTGCGTCCATTTCACCATCTGGGTTTTGACTTGTTCATCCTCTAATTCAATTTTTAATAACATTTTGTAATAAATCTTGATTCTATGATTATCTTCTGAATGAACCATTTTTTCACAATTCCATATCCACTTTGCCAGTTGCTAAAGTCTTGACATCCACTATAAACCTTTCCCTAATCTATCTATAAGTAAACCAGGCATAGCCAAGGCCTTCTGATATCAATGGCTCTTGTGGCTTCATTTGTATGTCTTTGGCCTTTTTGATCCACCAGATCTTCATGCGTTTCCCATTTTTCTTGTCTTAGCTGAATCCGGTTACAAAAAGCTTCCTTTATGGAGGCCCATTTCGGGAGGACTGGACAATATTTAGCTTTAATACTCAAGCAATACTTTTAATAGTCAGTGTCTGATACAGTGGACTCTTGTTCTCCGCTGGGGTTTGGTTCCAGGACCCACATGGATCCCAAAATCCATGGATGCTCAAGTCCCATTAAATATAATGACAGCAAAATGGTGTCCCTTATAAAAAATAGAAAATCCAGGTTTGATATTTGAAATTTATACTTTTTTTGAACATTTTCAAACCGTGGATGCTTGAATCTGTGCATAAA
>NW_024813372.1:1100-2492 GCF_019175285.1 Sceloporus undulatus
TACAAAAAGCTTCCTTTATGGAGGCCCATTTCGGGAGGACTGGACAATATTTAGCTTTAATACTCAAGCAATACTTTTAATAGTCAGTGTCTGATACAGTGGACTCTTGTTCTCCGCTGGGGTTTGGTTCCAGGACCCACATGGATCCCAAAATCCATGGATGCTCAAGTCCCATTAAATATAATGACAGCAAAATGGTGTCCCTTATAAAAAATAGAAAATCCAGGTTTGATATTTGAAATTTATACTTTTTTTGAACATTTTCAAACCGTGGATGCTTGAATCTGTGTATAAAAAATCTCTGTATAAGAAGGGCCGATTGTATGATGATCATTAAATTGCTTCTTAGAGTTTAATTTATTATAAAATAGATATCCATACAACCCAAAAAGAAGTTCTGGTCCCTTCTTTCCTTCCTTCTCTCCTTCCTTTCTACCTGCTTCTTTCTCTCCTTCCTTCCTTCCTTCCTCCCTCCCTCCCTCCCTCCCTCCCTCCCTTCCCTTTCCTTCCTTGTTTCCATCACTCTTTCACTCCTTCCTTCCTCCTTCCCATTTATTTTCTTTCTTTCTTTCTTTCTTTCTTTCCTTCTTTCCTTCTTCCTTTTTCTTTTTTAATTCCCTCTTTCCCTTTTTCCTTCCTTCTTTCCTTCCTTCCTTTTCACTTCTTCTCCTTTCCCTCCTTCCTCTCTTCTTCCCTTCCCTTCTTTCCTTCCCCTCCTTCCTCCCTTCTTCTCCTTCCCCTCCTTCCTCTCTTCTTCTCCCTTCCCTCCTTCCTTCCCTCCTTCCCCTTTCCCTCCTCCCTTCCATTCTTCCCCTTCCTTCCTTCCCTCCTTCCTTTCCCTCCTTCCCCTCCTCCCTTCAATCCCCCCCCCTCTTTCATTTTCAATTTTGGCCATTTCAAGTTTGATCTTCCAAATCTCCACACCCTCCTGAGATTCAGATGTTACAGTGTCAACACTAGCCACCATTTCTTCTCTGACTTCCTCTTCCACCATCTCTGTCACCGCTGGAGGTTTGATTTTCTTAGGAGGCATTGTTAATAGTATTTCCTTACAAATACCTCAGACTTTTACCTCAGGAAATAACTCTATATTTACTGTGCCTCAATTGAGTCCACAAAATTCACTTGGATATAAAATCAAACTAGTGATTCCCTACTTTTTACCACAGACGTTTACCTCAGGAATCACTATGTATGCTTTTTCTTTTCCTACTAGTCTCTTACTAATATCAATCTGTTTACCTCAGAGACTAGTCTTCTCTAGGGTTGTCAGTCTTTAAGTGATCTCCTACCAATTACCCTTTTCAATTTTACCTCAGAGATCACTCCTCTGACTCCAACGCCTAGAATTTAAACTGTAGGTTTTTGTTCCTTTCAGTTTAAACCTATTAT
>NW_024813373.1:0-2492 GCF_019175285.1 Sceloporus undulatus
AAAAATAAAACAGAAATCCAAGATTTTAGTCTAGCTGCAACTTGGGTATAGTGTTTTCTCCCCCTCAAAAATACATAACAGTTCATGGTATTTATGTTTCTGGTCACCTTTTAAAAATTGGGACATGCAGAAACACTGACTTTGTAATTTAAAAAGAAATAAAATACACTGCCAGTCCAAGCAAATAAAGTGCATTATGACACTTGTTTTGCAGGAACTGGGGAGTAAAAGGCAATGGATTGCACCAGCTCTGCAAGGGAGGTCCAGTGTTATAATTCTCATTTTGTGGGGGGAAAGATTTATAATTATGTGCAAGGGAGACAAGGTGGCATAGTGCTTTGAGTGTTGGATTATCACTGTAGAGACCAGGGTTCAATTCCCAGCTCAGCCATGAAACCCACTGGGTGACCTTGGTCCAGTCACACTTTCTCAGCCTCAGAGGATGGCAGTGGCAAAGCCTCCTCTTAACAAATCTTGGCAAGAAAGCCCCATGATAGGGTTGCCATAAGTCTGAAATGGATTTGAAGATATTGAACAGCAACAATAAAAATATTTTTGAATAATCCAAGTATTACCGCCATCCAGACCAAAGAGAAGCAGGGAATTCAGTTTTGAGTTGGTTCAGAAAGACCTTCATACACAGACCAGCCTTTCTTCCAAATGACAACCCCACTCATCTTTTCCAAACTAAAACTGTCTGTTCATCCAGACAGTTCAATTATAATGCTCCTGAAACATGTTTCTGCCATTTCAGTGGGACAGTGAATGTGCTCTGCGTTTTTAAATGAACTGTTCAAGATGCTGAAACCTATCTTGGGGGTAAGATTCAACACTTTGGATAACTCCCTTGCAGTTCAGACTAAAAGCTACAGTGCCCACTTACCTGACAATTGGCAGCTGCCACTAGTTTTTGACAGCTCTTGAAAGTACCTAAGTCTTTTAGAGAAGGTGAAACTCTGCTCTGTTCTTACGTCTGCCCAAATTTCACATTGCAGCTCCTTGGCAATAGCTTGCTTTATTCTGGCCTGTTAACTTTCAATTTTCAAGCCAATACAACTAGATTTTAGATAACAAGGTTTTCTTTTAGATTATCTACCTGAATAAAAAAACAACATTTTTTTCTTCTACTGATTTGCTCATTTAATGGGAAGTGTCTACAGCTGTGTTTGCTGAGCTGGCTATAAATAAACTGTGTTAGGACATAGGTGAATATGTATTTTTTCCCTGCAGCCTTCCACAGAAATACAGATTTCCATAGAAACTAATGGTTCTGGTGATTTTCCTGTGAGTCAAGAGGCAGCGGTTTCCACAAGCCTGGACATCATACACCCCAAGGTCTTTCTGGTAAACAATTCCCTACTTGTACATTTTCTGCATTTTATTCTTTGCTCTTTCATTCTACCCAGGTAACAGATACTATTTTCAAACATATTCTGCAGTTAGTTCTTCCACCAGAGGTTCTGTATATTCTGTACATTTTTGAAGCTGCATGTTAGCTTATATGCACATATGCATATCATTGCTTTTCCACAACTTCCATTTTCCTGAATGGCCATGGCTGTGCAAGAAATACAGAAACACAGTATCTTGGATCTTTTCCCATTATTGTGCTTCACAGTATGAGTCTGCTTAAAAAGAGTTTTTACATGAATCTCCTTCACTGAAGGACATCGAAAATAGCTTAGATTCCTGCTCAGAACGCCATAAATCTTTAAGGAAACAGTGACAGAAATATAATTTGTGATTTTATACAATGCTCATAAATACATAAGCATCAGCCTCAAGGGAAGGCAATGGCAAACCTCCTCTGACCAAGTCTTGCCAGGAAAACTTCATGACAGGGTCGCCTTAGGGTTGTCATACTTCAGAAATGACTTGAAGGCATGCAACAACGAACAAAATCATAGATGTAGGCAATCCAGGTTCTAGTCCACATAGACCCATGACTTTGGACTAATAATTCTTTCAGCAGGTCTGCTGGCAAGAACAGAGCCACATACACTGCATAAAATGTGCTGAACAAACAAGTAGAATATAAATGTAACAAATAGCAGGAAATCTTATATTGTTAAGTTTGTATTTGATGGCATAATTTTCCCTTTTAAATTTATTGGAATTTAGGTTTAATGCTTGCAAGTAAAATCTTAAGAGACAGAGAGGAAAAGAAATATTAAAATCACCCCAAATCTAAAAACATTTGTCTCTAGACTGAAAGACAAGATTAAGGCAACATGCAAAGGTTTCATAAATTCATTAAGAGTGCCTTAGAAACACATACAGTACCTATTCAGAATGGAAGCAGTATACTGTTAAGAGTGCCTACCTATTCGAGGAAACCACTCGGACCCATGTCATAACTTTAATAATGGGCAGGGAACCTTCTATTATCCCCTCTGTTGTAAGCCGCCCGGATTCCCAGTGATTGGGCGGCATATAAATAAATCCTATTATTATTATTATTATTATTATTATTAATGTAATGATTACTGTAG
>NW_024813374.1:0-2492 GCF_019175285.1 Sceloporus undulatus
ACACAAAGGGACACACTTCCTTCCTTTTGGCCCAAGGAGCCTGGCCTCCTTCTGACTCTGGAGCCTCAGGAGAGAAAGAGAGGCCTCTGTTCAACTGAGGACTCAGAGAAAGTTCTGGAACATTATTCCCCACAGTCACAAGCAAAACAAAATGGCCCCCAGAACACAAAATGGCTGCCAGAATACACTTACCCACCTTAATGGCAGTGGCCAAAGAAGAGTAGCAGCAGCAGCAGCAGCAGACCAAGCCAGGCCCAGCCAGACCTCAGTGCAGCAGTGAAGCCTAGTGGTTCCAGGCCTTGTCTCTCTGATGTCACTCCACTCACCTCACTCCTTCCTCCCTCTCTGTTTCTTTCTCTCTCTTAGACTCTGCTCCTCTCTCTGTCTGTCTCTTTCTCCCTCTGACACTCTGCTTCTCTCCACGGTCACTCTTCTGCGAGCAGAGCTAAATAGAGAAGCAGAAGCTCCTCCTCTTCTTGAGGCTGGCCAATGGGGACAGAGCAGATGGAAGACCCCGCCCACTGCCTCAGACTCACATTGTGTTTTCCGGAGCCATTTTGTGTTCTGCCAGCCATTTTGTGTTCTGCCAGCCATTTTGTGTTCCGGCATCCATTTTGTGTTCTGGTAGCCATTTTGTGTTCTGGCAGCCATTTTGCGTTCTGGTAGCCATTTTGTGTGCTGCTTGTGACTGTGGGGAATGTTCCAGAAGCTTCTCTGAGGCCTCAGTTGAACTGACCATTGGCTTCTCTTTCTCTCCCTGAGGCTTTAGAGTGATAAGGAGGCCCAGCTCCTTGGGCCAAAAGGAAGGAAGTGTGTTTCTTTGTGCGTCTTTTGTGTGTTTTTTCAGAGTTCAATCCTATATATACATATTATCAGACATAACTCCAGAGAGTGTTAGCCTTTTGGATGCCAGAAGATTCCTCTCCTTCTTCAGTACAGGAAGCAACACCTCAGCTGCCTTCTAGAAGATAAAGCAAAAAGGCTTCCAAAAGAACTGAAGCCTTGGGCAACTCACACTCTCTCAGCCTCAGAGGATGGCCATGGGAAACCCACTCTGAAGGAACTTGCCAAGAAAACCCCTTCAGAGATTCCCATCAGGTCACCATAAGACCTGGAAACAACTGGAAGGCACACACATACCAGCCACAATATTGGGAAATAGGTGCAAGTCTTGCCCTGGGCAAGTCACACTCTCTCAGCCTCAGAGCACAGTAGTGACAGGAATTGCTCAGCCAAGGGTGCCCCCAGCCTTTCACACTTCAGCAGCCATGGAGCACTTGATGGTGGAAAGGTCAACAGTGCCCCGGCCACTGGCCACTGCCTTCTTGGCGGAGGCAACGGTTGGGCAGAGGCTCAAGCCCATGGTGGCTCCCTTGCAGACGGGAAGGTTAGGATTCATTTCTTCCCTGGAGAAGTCACACTCTCTCAGCCTCAGAGGAGGGCAGGGACAGACCTCCTCCCCAGCCTAAATCTTGGCATTTAGGAATCAGTCCAAGGACAGGATGGAGGGACTGTTTCGGATCTAGGATCCATTTTAAGGCCACCAGGCTCAAACGTAAACACTGATCTCAGTCAGAGTCCTTGGTGAGGAGATAGGTTTGATTTTGCTATAAATCTGTGGATATAAGGATCCAATAGTACCAGCGGATCCACATATGCACACGTTCAGAATAAGACTGCACCTGTCTATTCACAAGCAAGTCTCACTGAGGTCAGGACAAGCGTGTTGTTGTTGTTGCTGTTGTTGTTGCAGTGTGCCTTGGCAAGATTTCTTCAGAGTAGTTTTGCCATCATATCCATCCACTGACGGCTGAGAGAGTGTGGCTTATTGCCCCAGTTTATCCAGTGGGTTTATACAGCCAAGCCTGTACTCAAACCTGGGCTCCAGAGTCACCCAGGACATGATTTGGTTTCCTGGAAATACAGTGCTCAGAGGAGGCCATTTGGTGCTGGAATAGGAATTTGGAGACCAGAGTTCAGATCTCGTTTGCTCAGCTTCAGAGGGTGGCAAAGGCAAAAAACCAAGGAGTCTTGAACAACGTGATTTCCAGAACTATATCTCCCAGTCCTCCCTCCTTCTAAGGATCTCTTTTCACTGCCCTCCCTGCCAGGATCTCCCCCCAACTCTAGGATTCTGTGTATTCCTGCATGGCAGAATGGGGCTGGACTGGAAGGCCCTTGGAGGTCTGGGATTCTGTGTATTCCTGCATGGCAGAAGGAGGCTGGACTGGAAGGCCTTTGGAGGTCTGGGATTCTGTGTATTCCTGCATGGCAGAAGGAGGCTGGACTGGAAGGCCCTTGGAGGTCTGGGATTCTGTGTATTCCTGCATGGCAGAATGGGGCTGGACTGGATGGCACTTTGTGGTCTAGGATTTTGGGTATTCCTGCATGGCGGAAGGAGGCTGGACTGGAAGGCCCTTGGAGGTCTGGGATTCTGTGTATTCCTGCATGGCAGAAGGAGGCTGGACTGGATGGCACTTTGTGGTCTAGGA
>NW_024813375.1:0-2492 GCF_019175285.1 Sceloporus undulatus
TAGTTGCCCGTCATCTACCTTTCCCTTCAGGTTCTCTTCCTTAGTACTGTACTTGGCTACACTTAGTACTTGGGAAGTATGTAGTAAATTCCTTAGTACTTGCCTACATTTGCCCTTCTGTTTCCCACCTTGTTCCAGACTGCCTACCTCTTTGCTTTCCTACTTCATACTGTACATCTTTTTTCTAGTCCTCAGCCTGCCTCCACCAAATTACTGCCCATGGAAGTGTTAACTTTTTTCATAAAAATTGTACAAAATTGTACAAAATCAATTTAAAAAGATCCTTGTTGGGATGCTTTAGCAGGAGATTCTCCACTGAGAAGAATGTTAGACTAGCTGGTCTATGAGGCCCCTTATCACACTATGTTTCTATAACTAATTATATACACTAATATACTCTCATCTATGGCAAAAGGCTACCTGTTTTGTATAAAGAAGATTGAGTATGTAAATCTGAGATTAAATCTTCATTACATAGCGGCAATTATACATTCATGTATATAAAATGTCCTTTACATTTCCATGATGTCTGCTGAACAAATGCAGAAGATATATGAGAGACACTCAACAGACACCTGGAATCAATATGCAACAATGTTTGGTGTTTCTGAAAATTGATTTTGACATGCCATTTCCTGCTATTTTATTTTCAAATGTGCCATTGGCTTTATAACAAGTGGAGAGACACTTAAACATGTGAATTTGGGTGGTAAGCTCTTGGACCAGAATGTTTGAATAGAGTTGGATTGATTTTCTGCTGTGCTACCCACTTTACTACAGAAAAATTTGTGATACAACAGACTGACAAAGAAAAAGAAAAAAAACTTTTCTGTTTAATGAGGATTTATTTTACAATTCAGTGAAAAGGCTGCTGCTCTGCTGGAGAATTCATTCATCAGCACATATGTGAGAGGGGACCTCATGAATAACTAGAACTGGAGTATCAGTCTTGTTCATCTTGTCTCTTGTTCAAGGATGTCTCCAGGTTGGTTTGTGTAGTACTATTACCCAATGATAATATGGCTCCAGTGTATTCTGTGGGAAGACGTGTTTTGTATTAAGGACACCACGACTTCTAGTCTGCTTTATTTTTAAACAAACCAAAGTCATGAAAGATTAAACATCATAAAGTCTCTTAAACAGCATTATATTACTGAGATGTCTTATTGCCTACAGCAATCTTGTTTATGTGAATGATACAGGAGACAGCCACAAACATGGAGCTAATCAGGCAGCTCAACAAGATGGGAGTATGGGGGACATTGCCCAGCAAGGACACAGCGAATGTGTGCCCTTGACGCAGCATTAACATAGCCATTTTCTTGACACTTTCCAGCTTCATTCGCCAGTTCCTCAGTTTGCCATGACGTTTCTTTGCCTCAGCCTAAGCCAAGAGCTGAGATAGAGCAGATCAGTTCTGACAGTAGTAGAGTTCATGGAGAAAATTCCTAAGATCTTCATTAAATTTTTATTTTGGGGAGTATCCCCTTGCTATTTAGCCTCCACCCTACCCCAGATTTCAGTCCCATGCAACATCTGAGCAGTACCATTGCAGATATTAACCTCAGAGGCAGAGTCTTAACTCTGGTATTGATTTGAATTTTTAATTTAATTTTTGAGAGATTTTATATGAAGACAAAAACATTAATGTTGCTTACATAGGAAACAAGCTTTTTCATAATAGATCTGGAAAGTAAAGTAGAGAGGTAGAGAAAGGAGTGCGAAATTTGAATATATCTGCACTCCCATTTACAGTCATCCCTTCCGATTTGTGGGGGATTCATTCCGCCCCCCATAAGAAAAAATGCAAATATTGAAGCCCTATTGTTTTTAATGGCTGTATGCTCCTGTGCACAGCACTGCGGGCGCGCCATGGGAGCATGCACCATTTTGTCCCTCCTGGCTTCCCATCAGCGGAGATTCAAAACTGCGAATGGGAAGTCACAAATCCAGAGGGATGACTGTATTTATCAAGTTCCACTAGGTAGTATTCAGGAGTCTATGTGTGTATATGTATTTAATATTCTGACTTACTCTCAATATGGTAGACACATTCCTATGGACCTTCCTCTGGATTGAGCCATTTTATGTGTAATAAAAAGATCCATAAAGAGAATTGTTTTCTGGTTTTCAAAACATTGTTCTATAGATCAGCAAGTTACTACTGGTGAGGAAGAGTCCAAAGATTTATTAATATAATTTTAAAAAATGGAAACTATAATGTAATAAAGTCATTTGTCTGTATCATTTTTGTGCTACTAACCTTTATCAGCTGTTTTATTTATAGGAGCTACTGCCCAAACTCTTTCCAGATAACAACTGATAGACAGCAGTTTTTCCAATGCTGTTTATCTTCTAACTGTGCTTCCAAACAAAGTAATGCAATGAAGTCCTTGTAACTGAAGTTTTATCTTTGTTCAAGAACAAGGAAAGTAAGCCAGTTTCTGGTACACGATTTTACTTATTATAATCAGATTTGGTTCCCAAACCAG
>NW_024813376.1:0-417 GCF_019175285.1 Sceloporus undulatus
AGCCTTGTGTTTTTTAAGGAGCAAAACTGTGTCTAAGCATGGCCATGGAAGAGGTTCATACATTTCTAAATGGGGTTGAGAAAGTGGAAGGAGACACAGTTTTCTCCTTCTCTCTTCTTGCTTGATCTTGGGGTCATTTAGTGGAGATGGGAAATTCAGGACAGACAACAGCAAAACAAAAACCACATTTCACACAGTTCATGTAAACTTTGACAGACTGTGACTTCCATATTATTGGGGCACTGAATTTCCTCCAGGTTTTCATCCATGGGGCTGGAGCCCATTTCCAAAATAGAGACAGCACCAGAGAGAGCTCAGACTAAAAGACAGAGCAGATTCACCAACCCACTAACATGGAAGTCTCCATTCACTACTGTCTATGTGACATAACTCCAAGCCATTGTCCTCCAATGTCCT
>NW_024813376.1:517-2492 GCF_019175285.1 Sceloporus undulatus
TGGATGAAAACCTGGAGGAAATTCAGTGCCCCAATAATATGGAAGTCTCCATTCACTACTGTCTATGTGACATAACTCCAAGCCATTGTCCTCCAATGTCCTCTTTCCCTCCCAGTTAACATTTGTAGATTATCCCTTGCAGATCTTGGAGAACGAACTTCCAGCCGAAGTAATAGCACTATCCTTATTTTACTAGTATGTGTTCTTTTTAAGAAATGCTTTTGTTCATTCTTTATTTTGTATCCTAAGTCACCTTGAGACCCATCCATGGGAGAAAGATGGGATGAATGTAATAGATTACACAACCATACAGTTCATTGAATGTACAATAGGAATGGATGAATAAGAAGGATGCTTTCAGGTGAGATCAACCAATCCAACCTGTGATGCCTTCACAAAGCAGGAGTAGGTTCCACTGTAAGAAAGACAGAACTCAAAACACTGACATAAAATAGGAAACAGGCAAACTAACCCAGAGAAATGCTCTTGTCCTGAGGTCTCTCCTCCTTCTCTCAGCCTCAACTGACTCAACTCCCACCTTGGCCAAGATTCCCAGTTCTTTCCAGGGAAACCAACCAAAGAAACACATTCTCCTTGGTTCCATCTGACCACTTCTCCATGAGTGCAATTATATGGGTTGCATGTCTCTTAATAGGATGATTTCAACTGCTTTTTAACATTTCACAGTCAGCTCTCAATATCCACAGATTCTGCATCTCAATATGTCCCCAAAAAGACCACCTTAATTTTGCCATTTTATGTAAGGCACATCATACTACAACCCCATTGTTTGTAATAGGACTTGAACATCCACGGAGTTTGGTTACTAAGTGGGGTCCTGAAACCCAAACTCAGCAAATACTAAGTTCAAACTGTAAATAATGTTCAAATTCTTTTTATTTTCAGAATAAACAACCATACAATCAATAAAATTACAATTCAAACATGCATCACAATTGTTCTTATTTTTGTTCCTATTATTACCATCTACTTCTTCCATCTACATCTTTCTCCTTCCTACCTCCTCTGTTCTTTAAACCGCATGTCATCCTACCTTCCTACTACCTTCTTTCTCATTCTTTCCATCTCTCTCCTCCTTTCTCTCTCTCCTTCACAACTGGACCACTCTCTTTCTCATCATTCCACTCTACCCAACTGTAACCTCTACCTTCTACACTTACAACTACCTTCAACTACATCCCTAACTCTCTTTTTACCAAATCAATCTTCTTTCTCCCTTTCTTTCTCACTTCTCGAAGAATAGGAAAGAAGATCATATTTCAGCTTCCTAATTCATTCTATACTTTACCATGTACCATAACTTTCCTTTCTTTCTCTGTTTCATATTTACTTTACTACTACACTTCTATCCTGTTACTCAGTTTAAACCGCATTTGAAGACTAGATAGCGTGCAAAGGCTGAGGGGAGAACTTCTATCTATGCAAGATAGCCAAGGTATCGGTATCAATAACAATGTAGGTGACAGTGAAAAGCCCTAATCTGGAAAGGCCTGCTGAAAGAGATCTGTCTTAACAGCCTATTTAAAGGCTTCTAAGGTGGTGATGTGACAGATCTCTTCCGGAAGGTCATTCCAAACCCTAGGAGTGGCAGAAGAAAAGGTCCTCTGGGTTGTTGAAGCCAATCTAGTCTTCTTAGGCTTTAGGAGACTTTTTCCAGTGCAGGGAGGATTGTGTGGACGAAGGCACTCCTGAAAGTAGTCTGGACCCAAGCCATGTAGGGCTTTAAAGGTTACAACCAACACCTTGTATCTTGCCCAGACACTAATGGGAAGCCAGTGGAGGGATTTAAGAACTGGTGTAATGTGGGCAGTTCTAGAAACTACAGACTTCAAATTCCATGATTTCACAGGATGTTGCTATAAAAATGAAACTGGAACCAGTGTTGCATGCAATGTAGCTTTCTAGAGCACTTGCCCCCATTCTATAGGAAGGGCAATGGGTCCTTACCCACAGA
>NW_024813377.1:0-2492 GCF_019175285.1 Sceloporus undulatus
GAGGACCAACAGAAAGACCCTCAGTCCCAAAAAGAACACCCTCCTCCTGGTTTTGGGAGCATGCTGAACAGGCCTTGGACCCCCTTGAAAGGATGTAGGTACAGTCGGACCTTCTTATACACTGATTTTTTATACACGGATTTAAGCATACACGGTTTGAAAATGTTCCAAAAAGTATAAATTTACCTTGATGTTCCATTTTTTTATTAGGGACACCATTTTGCTATGTCATTATACTTAATGGGACTTGAGCATACACGGATTTTGTTATACACGGGGGATCTTGGAACCAAACCCCAGCGTATAACAAGGATCCACTGTAAAAGGAGTAGAAGGAAGGAATAACGGAGTGAAAATGCCAAGGGAAGAGAAGCATAAAGGGACAGCTTAAGTAGGGGGGATCTGGAACCTGATCCTGAAGCCACAAAAATCCCAGAAATGAACTAACATTATTTTTGTGGAGAAGAAATACAAAGAACATATTTTTCTTCCTTTGATGATAAGAACATGCCCTTGTGATTTGTGTGTTAGGTTTGTCTGTCCATATGTCTTTATGTTTTAAAGTTATATTTTCTTAATTTTAGCTTTTAATTGCTATTAGTGTAGATCATTGCTTTAGTTTATAAATTTGACTGGGGATTATGGGTTGTGGAAGAGGTTAGCGAGATAGAGGGTAGGATTTGTTTCAGCTGGCTAGAATAGTTATGTGATTGATAGCCTTTGGATTGTGTGGGATGTTCGCTGAAGAAAGTTGGGGGGAAGGTATTAAGAGAAAGGGGACTACTTTCTGGGAATGAGAAAGGTATCCTTGTTACCTGTGGGCCATTGACTGTGGGAATTGGAGGTGGGGGCTAGGTTTGGAAGAGGGTGGAGTTTTAGGTTTTTGGGTTTTAATGTATTATTTGGCTTGGGGTGGGTAGTTCTGATTTAAATGCTAACTTAAATGCTGGCCTGATTTAAATGGGCCTTTGCGCAGCCCCCGTCACATGATAGGGGTTGGCCGAGAACGTAGTGTCCATACCGGCCTCACTCCTAACACGTGGTGGGGGCGTCAAAATGACGGCGCCCTGTATACATGGGTGCTGCCATTTTGATGCGACGGATGCGTAGCGTATGCACGTCCCGGCCCCTTTGTGACACTGCAAGTGCGCCATTGGTGCCTTGCGGCATCACAAAGGCACCACAACAAGAACCTGCTTTTTGTGGGTTCTTTTTGTTTAGCGATGGAGCCATGCAGTTTGTTCACTTTGGCTCCCTTGCGGAGCAAACCAGGGTGGTGAGAGACTGCCATTTTTGGGTGATCTGTATCCTGCCATTGTGTTCTTAATAAAGTTCTTTGTTATTTCAACACAATGGACTCATTGATGCATATAAGTTCTGAATTTGCACAAAACTGACCCTTTCTCATCTTCTCAGTCCTCAGCTCCATTCCCAGCCATATGAGCAGCAGAGGCAAACTCACACACACACACACACACACACACTTAGACAGATCTGTATGTGAAAAGCAGAGTCTTCATAGCCTTTCCCTCCTGAGTCCAGCTCTGCAGCTTGTGCTCCATTCCGGAAAGAAGGAAGGAGAAAGGAAGGAAGGGTGTAGTCCTTCCCTTCTTCCAAATGCCAACAATGGCATAAGCAGCAGCAACTAGGGCTTTGAGATCCCTGCACATGCTCAACAGGGGCCTTTGGTGGCAAATGTGCATGCACAGTCTCAGCCCCTGAATCTGCCGCCCTCACAGCCTGCTCTGAGGGAGGGAAGTGGGGAGAGCCCTCATTTATTCAGAATGGCTGGAGGATCTTCTGGGGGAGGGGGTGATGTAAGAAGGACGGAAACCCTGATCTCCTCCCCCCAAAGAAAGAGAGGGAGCATCATCCTCTCCCGAATGCTATTTAACACCTACATGGAACCTCCTGGAGAGATCATCCGGAGGTATGGGATGGGGTTTTATCAGTATGCTTATGACATCCAATATCTCTCCATGCCCCAGACTTCAGCGTCAACTAAGGAAGGCATCTACCCTCTGAATGAATGTCTTGAGGGAGTAATGGGCAAGATGAGGAAATCAGATTGAAAGTGAATCCATTGAAGACAGAAGTACTTGTTGTTGGAGCCTCTAACCCAGGTATGGAGGTTTGTCTACTGCTCCTGGACGGGGTCACAGTTCCCCTAAAGGACTATGTTTGCAGTTTGGGGTGCTCCTGGTTCCTTTGCTCCAGAAGTCAGCTCAGATAGATGCGACGGCCAGGAGTGGCTGTTATCAGCTTCAGTTGATACGCCAGCTGCGCCCTTTCCTGGAACCTGAAGACCCAAAAGCTATGGTTCATGCACTGGTAAGCTCACATCTTGACTTCTACAATGTGCTCTACATAGGGCTACCCTTGCAGTAAGTCTGGAAACTTCAACTAATTCAAAATAAAGGCTCAGGGCCCTTCCTCCTCCTCCTCCTCTTTCTGGAGGGACTGAGCATGCTCAGTGGGAGCCAGGACAGCCA
>NW_024813378.1:0-2492 GCF_019175285.1 Sceloporus undulatus
TTTTTTTTCAGGGCTGGAGCTGAAATGTGCGAAAGTCCCTGAATCTCCATGGAATAGAGCCAGACACAGAAATCACACGGAAAGCACTCACAAAGCCCAATTTCCGTGTGAAAGTCACAAAATTGGCAACAGTGTACCTCTGTTCAACTGAGGCTTCACAGAAGGTTCTGGAACATTCTCCACACTCACAAACAGCACACAAAATGGCCTCCAGAACACAAAATGGCCACTGGAACACAAAATGGCTGCCAGAAAACAAAATGGCCACTGGAACACAAAATGGCCTCCAAAACACAAAATGGCCACCAGAAAACAAAATGGTTGCCAGAACACAAAATGGTTACCTGAATGCTTGGCAGTTGACCTTTGAGGCCTTCAGGGGAGAGAGAGAGACTGAGGGAAGAGTGGAAGGAGGTCCTGGAGGGAAGGGGCCTTGGGAGATATAGGGCTTTCCTGAGATATTTGGTGTTCACTTCTTAACAAATGGGTTTCTGGACCCATAAAGGATTTGGGGCAAACTGGTTCTGAAAGGCAGTAGCAGCCTTTTCTCTTGCCAATGGGATTTACAGTGTATTTGCTTGACTGGATCTCCCAGCATCCACATGCCCAGAAGGAGGAGGGGTCCTGCCCTGCATTTCATGGGTCTTAGGCTCTGGGAACGTGTGCCTTTGGCCAGTGTCCGTGTGGCTGGGGCTCCAGAGTCCCTCAGTCCCTTCTGCTGCCTTCCATATTAACTGCAGGAGGAGCCTGTGAGGGTGGGGCAGGGGGCGGGGTCTTCCAGCTCCTCTGCCCCCATTGGTCAGAATGAAGAAGGGGGGGGAGCTTCTGCCTCTCTACTTAGCTCTGTGCATGGAAGAGTGAGTGAGATGGAGAGAGATAAGGCTTTCAAGTGGTAGGCTTCACTGCTGTGCTGAGGCCTCCAACTGCCAAGTGCTGAGGTGGAGGTGGCCATTCTGTGTTCCAGCAGCCATTTTGTGTTCTGGCTGCCATTTTGTGCTGCTTGAGGCCAGGCTCCTTGGGCCAAAAGGAAGGAAGTGTGTCCCTTTGTGTGTCTTTTCTGAGAGGGTTTTCTTATTACAAAGCTCTGCTCCTTCTGGGGAACATGGGTTTTGAAAGGGATCAGAAATGGGAGGATAGTTTTAATATAAGCCTTATTATTATTATTATTATTATTATTCACAAACATTGGGCTTTGGCTTCTAAGAGGAGACTAGTCCCCCCAAAAGGCCAAAAGTAGCTACTTTGGGAGGTTTTAAAAGTCTCGCCAGTTTTCTTATTAAGAGGTTTTATGCATGAAGGAAGTTGACAAACCAGACCATCTCATATTACCAAGAATGAAACAAACAAATATAGAAACAAACAAGCAACAACAAAAATAAGGATTAGACAGAAAATGAAAGTGCTTATTTTTTGAAAGTAAAACCATCATTAAGAAGGAAAAACCAGACTTGGGTTCTTCGACCCTTTCACATCCAGCTAAGGCTTATTTGCACTGCAGAAATATTCCCGTTCAAAACTGTGTTAACACTCCTGGCTCCATCCTGTGGAATCCTGGGATTTGTAGTTTGTTGCGGCACCAGAGCTCTCTGGCAGAGAAGGCTAAGTGTCCAAAGTGTCCATTCCGGACCCCCCCCCCCCCCCGGTATACAAAAATCCACGTATGCTCAAGTCCATGTGAGGCGACATTGGGGACAAAAGTCCCTCCCCTCCCCAACTTTTTCCCTCCTCGCCGCCACGGTCGTGGGAAAGCCGCTTTGGGGTGTTGGAGGCCAAGAGGCCTCCAGCCCACCGTCCAGCCGTTCTGCGGAAGTGGCAGTGATTGTGGCGGTGGCAGCGAAGAGGAGGCGGAGGAGCAGCACCAGAAGCCGCCTCTCCAACTCGGCCTGCACGCCACCGCTGTCGCTACTGCGGAAGGGCCGGGTGGTGACCGGCACAAAAGGGCCAGGTTCAGGTGTTGGAGCCAAGAAGCCTCCAGCCCAGTACCCAGCCCTCGCGCAGAGGCAGAGGTGGCGGCAGAGAGGAGGCCTCTGGCGCTCTCCTCGGCCTCCTCTCCACCACAGGAGGGGCCACAGCCTCTTGTCTAGCTTGTTTCATGTTTTTTTAATATACTGTTTAATGTGGTTAACTGCTATTAAGGGACATATCTATGAGACTCTATGATATGGGGTGCACTATAAACCTTTTAATAAATGAACAGGCATTGCAATCCTATATATTCATATGGTCAGACATAACTCCAGAGAGTGTTAGCCTTTTGGATGCCAGAAGGTTCCTCTCCTTCTTCAGAGCAAGAAGCAACACTTCAGCTGCCTTCTAGAAGATAAAGCAAAAAGGCTTCCAAAGGAACTGAAGCCTTGGGCAAGTCACACTCTCTCATCCTCAGAGGATGGCCATGGGAAACTCACTCTGAAGGAACCTGCCAAGAAAACCCCTTCAGAGACTCCCATAAGGTCACCATAAGACCTGGAAACAACTGGAAGGCAGACCCCAAT
>NW_024813379.1:0-2491 GCF_019175285.1 Sceloporus undulatus
TGTTGTGTGTGTGTGTGTGTGTGTGTGTGTGTGTGAGAGAGAGAGAGAGAGAGAAATATTAGATAGGCTCCACAATGCTGGGGAGGAAGATCTAACTCTAACCAGGGTGACTCGATGTCCTAACTGCAAAGGACAAGGCAACACAAAATGTGGGACATTCAAGAAAAATAGAGGACATGACCAAATAAAAGCTAAAACACTCTTATAAATATAAATCCATGCTTCTTAGTCATGCTCAAAATGGAGGACATTTTGGAATTCCTCTTGGACAGAAGGTTGATGTCCTGGAAAAGCAGGATGTCTGGTCACTCGGATTCTACCCCACCTGTGTCATTTTAATTTTCTTCAAAATCATACAGACCCAAGGCTATCACATTTTAAAAAAACAGGTTTTGTTTTTTGAGGCAGAAAAAGACTTTTAAAATAAGGTTGAAGGACTCTTAGAGCTGGTGAGATCTTCTAGGTCATATTGGTCAGAGCATGGAATAAATTATTCAAGTTCCCTTAATCCTCCATCTGGTTCAGCCACTACCCTTGCTTCTTTGGGGAATCTGAGTATTGTAATCTCAAAATGTAAGTTTTCTAAGCTCTCGGTCAGCTCAGTCAATGGAAGAAATCCATAGGTAGAGAGTCCCCAGTGTATGGGGAAAGTACGATTGGTGGGATGTGAGAGGGCTTTCTTGGTGATAGAGCCTTATCACGCGCAAGGTTTTGCAGCTCTGTTCCGACGTGACTGCGGGTCCAATCATGCGGATTCACGCTAAAATGTGATGTATTATCTCACATGATTGCTTTCTATGGGGGGGTTGTTCTGAGGCGCTTCCGCAGTCAATCCAAAGTGACTCCTCATTTTGGTGAATTCGGTTACAATTCACAAAAATTGCTTCTAAGCTCACTTCGATTTCACTCCGAATTGGTCTGGTGTGGAATGAAACTTTGCTTCCGTCCTGGTACACCCCCAAACCTCCAAGGTCTCACATTTCCCATGATGCTGTGCTGCAGTTTTGCCCCATTTGCTTCCGGTGCTCGGAAGGGTAGATTTAGATGTAGATGACAGGGGTGAAAGAAATGAAACGGAGGGTAGATTTAGATCTAGATGACAGGAGTGAAGGGAATGAAATAGAGGGCAGATTTAGATGTAGATGACAGGGGTGGAGGGAATGAAACGGATGGTAGATTTAGATCTAGATGACAGGAGTGAAGAGAATGAAACAGAGGGCAGATTTAGATGTAGATGACAGGAGTGAAGGGAATGAAATGGACGGTAGATTTAGATCTAGATGACAGGTGTGAAGGGAATGAAACGGAGGGTAGATTTAGATCTAGATGACGGGATGAAGGGAATGAAATAGAGGGTAGATTTAGATGTAGATGACAGGGGTGAAGGGAATGAAACAGGAGGCTGGAGGGAGAGATGGGAGCAAAGGAGGGGGCCATTGGAGGCTGAGGGGAGAGATGACAGGAACAATTCACGTGAGGCTAGCATTCATATGAAAGTGGAACCAGGTAGTGGCCCCCTTCTTCACCCCAGAAGCATAAAAGGTCTTGATGCGTTCAGACCCCCACTGAGCATGCGCAAGAGTGCCAATTCAAATAATTGAATCCGCATGGTATGTACCGGTGTGATAATTCAAAGTGCTCTCGCTCCGCTTTGACTTAGGAATCACCACAATTTTGTTCTTCATCTGTGATAATACATCACATGAATTGCCTTGGATTCGAAGTGACCCTGCTTCTCCCTCGCTATGGAAGGGCTGTGAAAGGGCCCCAGATTGGAGTTCCAGTTTCACGTGTGATAAGGCAGCTAGACTCTGGAACCCCCTTCCAAAGGAGGCTTTCTATCAGACAAAGCCCCTTTTATTCCAACAGGCTTTTAAAACAGTTTTCAAAGAATGGGTTAACAGTGCTGGGTTGTTTTAAACTGCACTGTTTTCAATAGCTTTTCATCTTGTTAATTACAATTTCATCCTTTTCAACGCAGGCCTGAATTATTTTCATTCCGGGACTAGTTTAAATGCATCTGTGTTCACTTTTTCTATGTTTTTAGCTATATTCTTGTTCTTCAGTTCCAAGTTGGGGTAGAGGCCTCCCTCTCCAAACTGCTTCAGCAATTTGGCTCAAGTGCGAACAAGGGTAATTTAAACCACTTCAAACCGGTTTGCAAACTGGTTTAAAACTTAATGGGAATAAGCCCCATGGATGACGTTTTCTTTCACCAGCCTCCACTTTTAGCTAAAGTGGGGGAGTTGGAGAAATCCAAAAAAATAAGGTTTTCAGGTTCATTTATCAGCACCACTAGAGGGCATAAATAAACAACATACTCTCCCTCTGACCTCCCTCTGCAAAGCCCTCCTAGCCCCAAATGAGCACATATTCAGGGCAATATTGTCATCCTGCAATAGCAAAATAATTCCCTTGACCCCACATTGACAGTGGAATTGTTGTTACCAAGAGTTCTTTGAGACTCACAGTGAGGGGAAGAATTTCAAAG
>NW_024813380.1:0-2491 GCF_019175285.1 Sceloporus undulatus
AGAAGAGTGGTGGAGATTATCGCATACACATTTGTTGCCTGATCCAGGCATGGGATGGAATAGGGCTGCAATGGGAGAAAACAGGGGTTATTACACACAAAATTGATGCTGCACTGCCACCACCCATCCCTGACCAGCACTTATCCCACCAATTTTGGTAGTACGCAAGCTTTCAGTCCTTCAAAATTGGCTGGCTTGGGGATGGGTGGTGGTCATCCGGCAGTGCAGCAAGAATTTAATGTGTGATAACACCTGTTTTTCCCCATTCCAGCCCAATCCTGTCCCATGCCCGGATTGGGCAAGAATAGCTATGCAATAAACTTCCATGTGATACTTTCACAAAATGAAATGGCCCCACTTGTTTAAAGTGTATGTGTCTGTGTACGCGTATGAATATGAGTATGAAAATGTAAAAATGACTTACAGTGTTTCATTATTCCTGGGTGCCATTAAACCAGACTGCTCAGAAACAGTTTAAGGAATGGTAAAGAATGCCATTATTTTGACTTAAGGTCTCCTTCATTTGCTGTTCAGTTTATAATAATCATCTTGTTCTACATCATCAGCCTAAATAATAACATGGCATGATTTGCTTCTGGCTTTGTAGCATTCTGTATAAGCCTGATATTATCCAAATGTCACTATAAACAGATGCTCGAAAAGCAATCATTATGCAGAGTTTAAAATGCCACGTCTTTTGCTGAAGCTTGTACGATAATCATAATTGATCTGCTCTATAATTATTTCTTTATAGTTGATTTGGGTGCATGCATACAATCTTACTGCACAATTTTAATGTTAGACCCATGAAATCCTGGAAACCTTAGATCTTCTGACAATATTTTCACTCCTGAGCAATAATGTTCATTTTGTATGTATGCATCAGAACAGCTCAGAAGCAGATCTGCTCACTTTGCATAAAATATATCAGCACTACATGTCAATAAGAAAATGAAATGGTTTTTTTCCTCCCATTTCCTTAATCTTTGAATATATCAATTGTTTTGCATTTGGCACTATATAAAGGTTAACCCTATAAATAAGTCATTTTACTGTCAACAATGGAAAAAAGTAAACTCTTTAAAATATAAAATATTTATGTCACATAATAGGATAGATCAAGGTTATCCAAAAAGCAAAGCAGAAGCTCTCCTGGTGAGCTCAGATGTATCCCTAGCTTCCTCCAAGGCATGTTTTTCCACATACAGAACTAGAGAGGGACGAAACAGTACGAAACATTAAAAATGTTCTGAGTTAAATGTGAATAATATAGTTAGGTTACACGTTTCTTTCCATTTTATTATCAAATGAGCTTTATGCAAGCCATCTTTAATAGCAAAGACTTCCACAATTTGGTCAGTTATGCATAGTTGTCTAGTGAAAACTAGAACTGTATTATGAGACCTCAAAATGCATCACTTTAGCCCAACTCTCTTGTCTACCCTAAGGACCTTTAAAAAAATGTGTAGGCTGTTTAAAAGAGCAGACACACTCCCCTTTTACCCGTACACTACCTAAAACATCAGAATCCTATAGCATCTAAATGACTAAATTATTATGGCATGAGTTATTCATAGAAGGATAGGACGAAGATACCATAAGGTTCATTTAGTTGAGCGCACAGCTAAAACATCTCTGATAAGTGACCATCCAACCTCTATTTTAAAAAAACTCAGTGATGGAGATTCCAGCACCTTATGAGCTTGTCTGTTGAACAGCTCTTACTATAAGGAAGTTGTTCCTAAAATTTAATCAGAATATTATTCCCCCCCGGTAATTTGAGTGCATTGTATCATGCTCTATTATCTAGAGCAGCAAAACAAAACAAACACACAAAAAACCTTGCTCTCTCTTCTATATGACATCCCTTCTAATATTTAAACATGGCTATCCCATCAACTCAGTCTTCTCTTCACCATGCTAAATACACTCTCCCAATCATTCCATATAGGGTTTGGTCACCATCTTTTGGACATATTTCAGTTTGTTAATATTCTTAAATGGTTGTGCCAAAAACTGGACATATTATTCCTGATGAGGTCTGACCAAAGCATAATAGAACATGACTGTTATTTCCCTGAATCTGGATACTCCACTTCAATTGCAGCTGCCCAGAATTGCATTGGTTTCATTCACTTCATATCACATTGTTAATTTATCTCTAGCTTGTGGTATACTCAGACTCCTCAGAACCTTATTCAATGCTATCAAGAAAGGTGTTACCTGTTAGATATTTGTGCTCCTGATCTTTCCTGCCTGAAGTAGTACCTTTTATTTACTGTTGAAATTAATTTTGTCAGTAATGGCCCACTTCTCCAGCTGGCTAAACTCATCCTAAATCCTAGGGTATTACTTAATCCAGTAAATTTGGTACCATCTGCAAATCTGGGGAATACCCCTTCTATTATTTTCTCCAGGAAATTTATAATGATGTTAACAACACTGGGTGAGAACAGAACCTGCAGCAATCTACTTGTCACTTCTGTCTATG
>NW_024813381.1:0-2491 GCF_019175285.1 Sceloporus undulatus
TTTAAATGATGCATGCGTCCTAAGAGTCCGGAAGCTGCACCAAAGCCGCATTCCAGTCCTAAGAACTGGAGGGCAGCTTTGGCTCAGCTTCCGGACTCTTAGGACGTATGCATCATTTAAACAGCATGCCTCCAAAGTGACCCAAAGCAGCTTTATTTTGGCAGTCTGTATGGGGCCTTAGTTGACATCAACAGATGTGAAGAACTTAGAACTGTGAATTTAACTTGAAATCTTTTGTGTGTGTGGGGGGGGATCCTCAGCATCTTTTGGATCCATGTTTTTCTTACATTCTTTAAATCAACATTGTTGTGAAATGACAGTTTAGCACTTCTCAGCTTTGTCTCAAGGAGTGATGCATCTAGCTCTGTGCCACCCACCTCCATTAATTTTTTGAACCACCTCAGTGCTACATGACATAATGTTTTTGAAATGCTGAGGAATTTTAAAAATAGTTTGTGATATAGCGTAAGGATTTCTTGTTCAAAGGGGAGAAATATATACTCTTGTTCATGTCTAAAGAAGCTTTTTTCTTTACCAGCTCATATTGTGAAATCTCTCTTTTTTTAAAGCTTCTCCAGCACCAACAAGGACAGGCCAAGCTGGGAGTTTATCTGGCAGCCCCAAACCATTCTCTCCTCAAGCTTCAACACCAGGTGCTACTAAGCAAGAAAGGACATCTACTCCAGGAAGCATCCTTAATCTTAATCTTGGTGAGTTGAACTTCTCAAAAGCAACTTCCACTTTTATCAGTGGTCTTTGCTATAAGCACAGATAGCTTTAAAGGTAGGTGTACAAATACAAGATTATGATATAATAGGGAATACCTGTAATATCATTTTACAAATGAAATCAATTTTATATTCCATGTAACAAAATAATGGATGGCTTTTTGGGGTGGCAATCCAATACAGTTGGGTTTATCTCTGTATGCCATCTGGACAAGGCAGGATAGAAAAAATAAAAATCTAAAGTTTTAGTTAGCGAAATAATCATTCTGGGATGGCAGGGGAAGTAATTCACACCCGCCCTTTTTAAAAAAGAGAGAGAGAGAGAAAGAAAGAAAGAAAAAGAAAGAAAGAAAAGAATTTGAGGAGAGAGTGGTTAAGAATTTGTACGGATAGGTAAGGCTGGATAGTCAAACTGAGAGAAAGAGTGGGGTCCTAATGGTCACAACTGAAAAGGAATATGGACTCCTGCCTTGTTTGGTTGGCATGTGGAGATAAACTCAATTGTACCCAATTTGTAGCAAATTTGCTAGCATGTTGTAGCAGGTTTGAGTGTCGGACTATGACTAGAGATCAGGGTTCAAATCCCATTCAGCCATGTAAACCCACTGGGTGACCTTAGGCAGCTCACACTCAGCAATGGCAAATCCCCCTCTGAGGAAACTTGCCAAGAAAACCTCGTGATAAGTTTGCCCTAGGGTCACCATAAGTCAGAAACAACTACAACAAAGTGTATTGCTCCTCCTGCCATCTCAAAATGATTGTTCTCAGTAATAATAATAATACTAATAATAATAATGTTTATTTATATACCACTTTTCCAAATTAGATCAAAGCGATGTACAACAGGAAGTACAATACAAAGTCAAAATAAAACATAACAGGCCTCTCTCCCCCTCAAGATGGTGGTCAGAAGGAGGGCTCTTAGTCTTTCAGGTCAGGCCTCTCACCCCCTCA
Source organism: Sceloporus undulatus (assembly GCF_019175285.1). Lineage (NCBI taxonomy): Eukaryota > Metazoa > Chordata > Lepidosauria > Squamata > Phrynosomatidae > Sceloporus > Sceloporus undulatus. The sequence goes on from NW_024813381.1 coordinate 1,683, forward strand.
AGATAGTGGTCAGAAGGAGGGCTCTTAGTCTTTCAGGCCAGGCCTCTCTCCCCCTCAAGATGGTGGCTGAAGGGAGGGCTTTTCTTCTTTCAGGCAGGCAGTTGGAGCTAGCCTGCCTCTCTCTCCCCTACTGCTCCTAATTTTTTCAGCTTCATTCTGGTTGAGACCTTTGCTAACTGTAAAATGAGCTTGTGGCTCAGTAAGGCCTAAGTGTCCCTGCAGTTAGTATGAACTCAATTAGTCATATGGCTCTCTGCTACTGAGCTGCTTTCTCCTTCTCATAAGGAAAAAACAAAATAATTTCCTCAGAATTATTGATTATATTATTATTAGGTATTAATTACCTCCCCTATTAAAAAGAATGAAAATGTTGAGACTGGGCTGCTTTTCTTTTTCTTGGTTTTGGATGCCTGCTCCTCACCAATCCAGAGGCCTGATAAAGCAGTCCAAGCCCACCTCCAAGAAAGCTTAGTTCTCTTAAGGTGAAGGAAATGCATTTTCTACTGGTTTCCTTCACAGTTTTTTGATTTAAGAAGACTCTCACACTGCATGGTATTCAGCAGCCTCAAGCCTAGCGCCCTGTACTTGGGAACAAAAACTAGATATATATTTATTTATATACTGCCCTCCCTCCATAACTGTCATCTTCCGGCCTGTGAGGGAGAGAATAGGCTGGCCCAGCTCCATCAGGGCTAGCCTGAAGAAGAAGAGCCCTCCCTCCAGTCCATCTGCCTTGGTCCAGGCCTCAGAGGGAGAGAAGAATGCTGGACGTCTCCCCCCCTCACCATTCCCTTCTCCTTTTGTGTCAT